>NW_027307770.1:1572500-1697500 GCF_047496885.1 Scyliorhinus torazame
CAATGCAGGAATATCTCCATCAAAACTTCTAATCAGTTCCCCATTGACTTGTTAAACTTGCCTGTGTGAAGTAAATTCCACTGACAGATTCCGAAAGCTGCACAGAGCAATGACTGGTTATTTTAAACTTTGAAACTGAACTATTTTAACTTGTCCATCAGTCCTATTAAACAGAAATGTTGTCCCTGTGGGCTGACAGTCTCTCAGCAAGATTGAAACATTGAGGGACCCCACGTACCGCATTTGACAACATTTGTGGCACTTCCACAATCTACGACACATTGCTGTCTGTATTGTGTGAATCCAGCTGTGAAATATCTGTCCAGTTTAAACTTCCACTGTTTCCTACTTCTCATCATTGATAAAGATCACGGTTTGATCACCCCTCTGTCTGAGGTGGGACTGTGACCATCCAGGGCTGCAGGCCCGGCCTCCTGTCCTCCCACTCCTCTGCCTGAGGTGGGACTGTGACCATCCAGGGCTGCAGGCCCAGCCTCCTGTCCTCCCACCCCTCTGTCTGAGGTGGGACTGGGACCATCCAGGGCTGCAGGCCCGGCCTCCTGTCCTCCCACCCCTCTGCCTGAGGTGGGACTGGGACCATCCAGGGCTGCAGGCCCGGCCTCCTGTCCTCCCACCCCTCTGCTTGAGGTGGGAGTGGGACCATCCAGGGCTGCAGGCCCGGCCTCCTGTCCTCCCACCCCTCTGCCTGAGGTGGGAGTGGGACCATCCAGGGCTGCAGGCTCGGCCTCCTGTCCTCCCACCCCTCATCCTGAGGTGGGACTGGGGCCATCCAGGGTTGCAGGCCCAGCCTCCTGCCCTCCCACCCCTCTGCCTGAGGTGGGACTGGAACCATCCAGGGCGGCAGGCCCAGCCTCCTGTCCTCCCACCCTCTGGCCAGCACCTCGGGGGCATCCTCCACTCTAGCGGGGGCAGGGCGGACAAGACATTATGTGGGGGCGGCAGCCTCCCGTCGCTCCTCTGCCCCGGCGGCACCCTCGCCCTCCCGCCTGCTCACGCGGAAGCTGGGGGTGAAGTGCTATGCCCACCCTACCATGACCATTGAGGCGGGCACCCGTGCGATGGGCGGGGCTGTCGGCCCCTCGGCCATCGTAGCCGCCTTGCGGATGTACGGCAAGGCCGGGTTCTTCCTGCGGGCCGAGCAGGCGGCCCAGCGGGCCCTGGAAAGGGGGCTCACGGTGGGCGGGACACACGTGGCGGTGGAGACGCTGGAGGCCACCGCAGAACGTGTTGTTCTATCAAACGTCCCGCCCTCCCTCCCCACCGAGCTCCTCCTGCCCCATCCCAACCTACTGGGGGAGGTGAGGTCCGGGGCGGCGCCGCTGACGCTCGGCCTGCGGGACCCCTCCCTCCGCCATGTCTACTCCTTCCGCCGCCAGGCTCCTGTCCGCCTGAGCCGGGAGGGGGAGGGGGATGCTGCCGGGGCCTCTCCCGCCATGGAGGCCGTGCAGCAGGGCGATCCCGAGCCGCCCCCTCCCCGCAAGCGCCGCCTGCCCGGGCAAGGGGGGGGGGGGTTGCTGCCCCCTCCCCGGGCGAGGAGGGGTGGGGGTCTCCCGTGTTGGTGCCCATCCCCCCGACGCCTGGCCCGGGGCACACAATGAAGAGAAGCAAGGCCGGGGGGGGGCTCCGAGGCCCCCGAGCCCCTCGAGCTGCTGTCGCCCCCCGAGCAGGAGGACCCGGGGTCGAGCGGAGTCGAAGCCCCTGGGGGCCCGTACCGCCCGGTGCAAGTTTCCTCCCCGGACACCTCCTCTTCACCATCGCCGGGGGCCGGCAGCAGCAGCGACCGCTCATCGTGCCGCTGTGGGCCGTGGACGGGGGAGGACAGGGAAGGCTCCCCGCCCTCGACACCCGGGCGGGCGACGCCGGAGAGCCCTGTTTTCAAGCCGGACATGTTTCCGGGGGGCCTCTCCGAGGTCCCGGAGTCGCCGGCGTGGGTGGATGAGCCGTTCACGGGCTCTGAGCCGCGGGAGGAGCCTGCGAGTGACCTGCCTGAGGACGACCCTGGGGGTGGGGTCGACTCGGGCCAAGGGTTAGCCGGTGGGCCCGTGCCGCCCGCCATACTCCATGTGGCGGGGGACTCGAGCTCGGGAGGTGGCCGTTCGGAGGAGGAAGGCTGCTCGGTGATGGGTGAGGAGGAGGATTTAGACGCTCTCTGCAGCGAGGCAGAGGGCACCCTCACATCCAGCACCGAGTCTCCCCTCGCCCCCCCCTGGGGAACTCCGGACATTTCTGGGAACACACCATGATCACCCGGACTGTGTGCGTCTGGCACTGGGCAGCTGGGGAAACCTGGGGCTGCTGCTTGGATCCGCCCGGGCCTATGTCAGAGAGGCCCGGGAGTTCGATCAAGACCAGGAGGAGCAGCGCCAAGCTGCTCAGTTCCTTGTGGGACTCCTGAGGGAGTGGAGGGGGCGGTACCCCCACTCTGAGCACTAAAGGTGATGGATAACTATTGCTGCTGACATGGAGGTAACCATGGCCAGCCTCAACATCAACGGTAGCAGCCACGCGCACCACCGGTTCCAGTTCCTGTCTATCCTCCGGGACGGAAAGTACGGGGTGTGCTTCCTGCAGGAAACGAAGCTCAGTGGACCCTGGAGGGGCAAGGAGGAGTCTTCATGAGTCACCTGGCCCCACGTTCGGGCGGGGTGGCTATCTTGTTGGCTCCACATTTTCAGCCGGAGATCTTGGGGGGTCAAGGAGCCGGTGTCAGGCCGTCTGCTGCACCTAAAGGCCCGTTTCGGGGCAGCGGTGATTCACTTTGTAAATGTATCCGCTCCCGTGGCCGGACCGCAGCAGGCGGCTTTCTTCCAAAAGGTGTCCACTCTTCTCGGCACCATCCCGGTGGGAGAGTTGTTATTGAAAATATGGAAAGATGTGTCATTTGAAACATGGAAGTCTGGCAATATCTGGTCTGGGAGAAACAAGAGAGGATACAGGGAAAGATCCCACAAAGGGTTACCAGCAGCTGCCAGGAGAGGATTTTAAAATGCAGATCTCCTTGCTCAAGCAGGCTTAGCAAACAAGACAAACAGGATTTTGAATGAAGCCAAAAACAATGGCCCACACCTTCATTGAAAGTAACTGTCTTAGTTAGCAGCTGGAAAAAAGGATGAGGTTCAGTTGAATTTGGTAATAATTCTAGGTGTGAAAATTTGCTAAACCAGGTAAATTAAAGAAAACTGGAGACTATCAGTCTACGAGAAACATAATTCAAAGCCAAAATCAAAGTCAAAATTACGATCTGAGGGCACAATTGGAAAATAAAACTACAGAAATGACAGGAATTAAAAGTAACACCTCTTGAAACCAAAGCATTTTGATCATCACACAGGAAACACTGTAATCAGATCTCTGATATGCAGTTATGTCAAAATGTATACTTAGTTGGATTAGAAAGTTTAGATCAAAGATACTTTTTACAATCAAAGTGAAATAAGTTACTTTATGATATAGTCATAAAAACTAGATATCTGTTCGAAAAATATGTAAACCCAGAGACCAGGGCAGGAACTACCAGAACCAGAACCAGAACTCAGAGGGAGGGAGAGAGAGAAGCAGAGAAGAAACAAGCAGCTCAGAGTCAGATTACAGTCAGCTCGGCCATGGGAAAGACAAGGCATAGCAGCCGAGCTAAACCAGCTAATACATCTCAGGAAGACTAGAATTCAAAGAGTCAGCTCTATGTCAGCTCAGAGACAGTCTGCAGAGTCAGCTCTCACAGCTCGGTACATGGGAAAGACAGGACACAGCAACCGAGCTCATCAGCGATTACATCTAAAGAAGACCAGACTTTATAAAGAAGATTGATTGTCAAGGTGGGCTTGAAGATCCCTTCAACCACCCAGAAGGACCCAGAAGCAAGGTCTTTTTCCTTTCTGTAAAGAAAGTGTTTGCAGCTTTTAAAAGAAAAAATATAATCATAAAATAACTTAATTTAACCTGAAATAGTGGTTATTCCAAAGTCTACTTTACTTATTTAGCAATGCGGGACCCAGGATCAATGCTACTAAGTGGGAAGTAGGTGAAATCTTCGGTGAATGTATGGGCTATACCGGGGGATAACTTGAAAATATAGTTTGACCTGAATAGCACCCACTGAAGCCTGCATCGGAGTCGGGAGTGAGAATCCCTGATCACCATTTAGAATCTCGGCCCTTTTTGGTAGGGGGGGAATTCTAAGAATAGTGGTGAGTTTTCAAAAACAGAGTGCATCGTCCTAGGAGGGGATTTTAATTGCACCCTCAAGGACAAGGATCGTGGTGAAGTCCAGCGCGGCCCGGCGGCGGTGGTGAAGTTGAGGGACCTGGTTAGGTCCTTTGACTTGGTGGATGTCTGGCGGACTCTCCATCCTGAATTGCGGGTGTGCACCTCTGTGCGGCCCCAGTTCAGCGCGTCCAGAATCGACCGTCTTTACATTTCCAAGACGTACTTGCCCAGCGTTCCGACGGCCTCCATGGAGCAGGTGCCGAGCTCGGATCACCATCTGGTGTGGGCGGGTCTCGCCCCGTCCCGCGCTCAGACACGGTCCGCGTACTGGCACTTTAACAACCTGCTGCTGGAGGGCGAGCGGTTCCTGGACTCGTTCTGCCGTTTCTGGGCCGGCTGGAGAAGGAAGCGGGGTGGCTTCCCCTCCTTGAGGCTACGGTGGGATGTGGGCAAGGCCCAGATCCGTGCCTTCTGTCAGGGGTACACGGAGGGGTCTCCGGCGGGGCGGAACTCCACGATCGCCAACCTGGCTGAGGAACTCCTCGATCTGGAGTCACGTCTCGCTCAGCCCGATGAGGCCCGGCCCTGGGGCTGGTGTACAGGGAGAAGAGGGGCGCACTGCGGGACCTGAAACTGGCCGGGTCCCGCGGCGAGTACGTGAGGTCGGGGATCCGTCTCCTAACGGACATGGACCGCGGCTCCCGCTTCTTCTACTCGCTGGAAAGAGGACGCGGGGCCCGTCGGCAGGTTTCTACGCTGTTGGCCGACGACCGGCCCCTCGTCTCGGATCCGGAGGGGGTCAGGACCCTGATCAGGGATTTTTACTCCGACCTCTTCTCTCCGGGTCCGTCCAGCGAGGACGCTTGCAGAGTTCTGTGGGAGGACCTGCCGCAGGTGGGCCCGGAGGGCGCCGGGAAGCTCGATAATGCCATCAACCTCCAAGGGCTGACCGGCGCCCTGGACAGCCTCTCACGGGGCAAATCCCCAGGGCTGGACGGGCTGACCGTGGAGTTCTTCAGGGCGTGCTGGGACGTCCTGGGGAGCGACTACGCGGGGGTCCTGGGGGAATGTATCGCGACCGGGGAGATGCCCCTTTCGTGGTGCAGGGCCGTCATTGCCCTGCTGCCCAAGAAGGGGGATCGCCGCCGACTTAAGATCTGGCGACCGGTCTCCCTCCTCAGCACGGACTATAAAATCTCCGCCAAGGTGCTGTGTTTACGGCTTGGCCCCGAGCTGGACCACATGATCCACCCTGACCAGTCCTACACAGTCCCGGACCGCACAATCTATGACAATATCCACCTGGCCCGGGACATTATTCACTTTACCCAGCGGACTGGTATGTCGAGCGCCTCCCTGTCCCTTGACCAGGAGAAGGCGTTCGACAGGGTGGGGCCCGCGGATTTGCTCGGGACTCTGCGAGCTGTCGGGTTCGGGTGGTATTTTGCCGCCCGGATCCGGTTACTGTCCGCCGCCTCGGAGAGTCTGATTAAGGTTAACGGGTCCCTGACGGCGCCCCTTCGCTTTGGGAGAGGAGTGCGTCAGGGCTGCCCCCTGTCCGGCCAACATTATTCCCTCTGCGTGGGGCCTTTCCTGTGCCTCCTGCGGAGGGGGTTCACGGGGCTGGTTCTGCGCGAGCCGGACGGGGGGGTGGTCCTCTCGGCGGACGCTGATGCCGTGTTCCTCATGGTCACTGACCCCGGGGACCCCCGGAGGATGCGAGAGAGCCAAGCTGTCTACTCCGCCGCGTCCTCCCCACGGATCAACTGGGCCAAATGTTCCGGACTCCTGGTCGGTCCGTGGCAGGTGGACCCCCTCCCGGAGGAGCTCGGGCCCTTCAGCTGGAGTCGGACCAACAGCCTCGACCTGGGAGTCCATCTTTGCCCGGCAGAGGGAGCCTGGCCGGCGAACGGGCAGGAGCTGGAGACCAAGGTCACCGCTGGCCTGGGACGCTGGACAGGACGGCTCCGAGTGCTGTCCCACAGGGGCCGAGTTCTCGTCATAAACCAGCTGATCGCCTCCATGCTGTGGTCCCGGCTGGTCACTGACTCCCCCCCCCTGGCTTTGTCCCACCATCCAGAGAGCCCGGCTTCGGTTCCTCTGGGACAATCGACTGCACGGGGTCGCTGCGGAGGTCTGGAGTCTCCCGATGGCGGAGGGCGGTCAGGCGCTGGTGTGCCTCCGCACCCAGACTGCCACTTTCCACCCTCAGACTCTGCAGCGTTACCTGTACGCTGAGCCTCCCCCACGGTGGGGCCCTGGCGACGGATTTCTCCCCCCAGGGGCTCGGCCTGAACTACGACGTGCGGCTCCTGTCTGTGGACCAGCAGGGTCTTCGGAACTCTCTGTTGGCGCTGCCCGTCTTGTACCAGGACCTCCTCAAAGTCTGGAACACGGTCTCCAGGCGCCACAGCTCTCCCCCGTCAGGAGTGGCGGCTGTCGTAAGGGAGGCGCTGCTCAGGAATCCGCACCTCCGCCAATCTCCATTCGGGTGGCTGGCGGAGCGGAGGGCGGTGGGTGCCGTGGGCAGGGCAGGGTGGCGGAGGGCGGTGGGTGCCGTGGGAAGGGCTGGGTGGCGGAGGGCGGTGGGTGCCGTGGGAAGGGCTGGGTGGCGGAGGGCTGTGGGTGCCGTGGGCAGGGCTGGGTGGCGGAGGGCTGTGGGTGCCGTGGGAAGGGCTGGGTGGCGGAGGGCCGGGCTGTGGGTGCCGTGGGAAGGGCTGGGTGGCGGAGGGCGGTGGGTGCCGTGGGCAGGGCTGGGTGGCGGAGGGCTGTGGGTGCCGTGGGAAGGGCTGGGTGGCGGAGGGCCGGGCTGTGGGTGCCGTGGGCAGGGCTGGGTGGCGGAGATCCGGGCTGTGGGTGCCGTGGGAAGGGCTGGGTGGCGGAGGGCTGTGGGTGCCGTGGGAAGGGCTGGGTGGGGCCGGGCTGTGGGTGCCGGGGGAAGGGCTGGGTGGCGGAGGGCCGGGCTGTGGGTGCCGTGGGAAGGGCTGGGTGGCGGAGGGCTGTGGGTGCCGTGGGAAGGGCTGGGTGGCGGAGGGCTGTGGGTGCCGTGGGCAGGGCTGGGTGGCGGAGGGCCGGGCTGTGGGTGCCGTGGGAAGGGCTGGGTGGCGGAGGGCTGTGGGTGCCGTGGGAAGGGCTGGGTGGCGGAGGGCTGTGGGTGCCGTGGGAAGGGCTGGGTGGCGGAGGGCCGGGCTGTGGGTGCCGTGGGAAGGGCTGGGTGGCGGAGGGCTGTGGGTACCGTGGGAAGGGCTGGGTGGCGGAGGGCTGTGGGTGCCGTGGGAAGGGCTGGGTGGCGGAGGGCTGTGGGTGCCGTGGGCAGGGCTGGGTGGCGGAGGGCTGTGGGTGCCGTGGGCAGGGCTGGGTGGCGGAGGGTGCCGTGGGCAGGGCTGGGTGGCGGAGGGCCGGGCTGTGGGTGCCGTGGGAAGGGCTGGGTGGCGGAGGGCTGTGGGTGCCGTGGGCAGGGCTGGGTGGCGGAGGGCGGTGGGTGCCGTGGGCAGGGCTGGGTGGCGGAGGGCCGGGCTGTGGGTGCCGTGGGAAGGGCTGGGTGGGGAGGGCTGTGGGTGCCGTGGGAAGGGCTGGGTGGCGGAGGGCTGTGGGTGCCGTGGGCAGGGCTGGGTGGCGGAGGGCCGGGCTGTGGGTGCTGTGGGAAGGGCTGGGTGGGGAGGGCTGTGGGTGCCGTGGGAAGGGCTGGGTGGCGGCCGGGGGTCCCTGGAGCGGGGGCAGGCGCTGCCCACGGGCACACTCGAAGCTTTCCGGGCTGGCTGGGCCCCGCAGGGGGTGGGCTGCCGGACCGACCCCCATTCTCACACTTTCATTGGGCGGGTATTGGGTGAGGTTTGGTCTCTTTTCCTGTTCTGTTGGGGCTGTGCTCCACCCGCGGTTTGGGGCACTCCCCACATTTTGTTTTGTCCATCAGTTACTTCTGGTCTGTTTTGCTTTGTTGTGTCCCAGCTCCAGGCCGATGCCAGCGGCGGGCGCTGCCTCACCCTGCCCGCGGGAAGAGCGGGCAGGACAGGCAATCTCAGGGAAAACATACCCAAATAAACATTATATAGACATCAAATAACCAGCACCATCAAACTGTCCGACCCGAGACAATGCTGCTGGGGGAGGGGGACTGCGGCTGCTGGGGGAGGGGGACCGCGGCTGCTGGGGGAGGGGGACCGCGGCTGCTGGGGGAGGGGGACCGCGGCTGCTGGGGGAGGGGGGCCGCGGCTGCTGGGGGAGGGGGACCGCGGCTGCTGGGGGAGGGGGACCGCGGCTGCTGGGGAGGGGGACCACGGCTGCTGGGGGAGGGGGACCGCGGCTGCTGTGGGGGAGGGGGACCGCGGCTGCTGGGGGTGGGGGACCGCGGCTGCTGGGGGAGGGGGACCGCGGCTGCTGGGGGAGGGGGACCGCGGCTGCTGGGGAGGGGGACCGCGGCTGCTGGGGAGGGGGACCGCGGCTGCTGGGGGAGGGGGACCGCGGCTGCTGGGGGAGGGGGACCGCGGCTGCTGGGGGAGGGGGGCCGCGGCTGCTGGGGGAGGGGGACCGCGGCTGCTGGGGGAGGGGGACCGCGGCTGCTGGGGGAGGGGGACCGCGGCTGCTGGGGGAGGGGGGCCGCGGCTGCTGGGGGAGGGGGACCGCGGCTGCTGGGGGAGGGGGACCGCGGCTGCTGGGGAGGGGGACCGCGGCTGCTGGGGGAGGGGGACCGCGGCTGCTGTGGGGGGGAGGGGGACCGCGGCTGCTGGGGGAGGGGGACCGCGGCTGCTGGGGGAGGGGGACCGCGGCTGCTGGGGGAGGGGGACCGCGGCTGCTGGGGAGGGGGACCGCGGCTGCTGGGGAGGGGGACCGCGGCTGCTGGGGGAGGGGGACCGCGGCTGCTGGTGAGGGGGACCGCGGCTGCTGGGGGAGGGGGACCGCGGCTGCTGGGGGAGGGGGAGGGGGACCGCGGCTGCTGGGGGAGGGGGACCGCGGCTGCTGGGGGAGGGGGACCGCGGCTGCTGGGGAGGGGGACCGCGGCTGCTGGGGAGGGGGACCGCGGCTGCTGGGGGAGGGGGACCGCGGCTGCTGGGGGAGGGGGACCGCGGCTGCTGGGGGAGGGGGGCCGCGGCTGCTGGGGGAGCGGGACCGCGGCTGCTGGGGGAGGGGGACCGCGGCTGCTGGGGGAGGGGGACCGCGGCTGCTGGGGGAGGGGGGCCGCGGCTGCTGGGGGAGGGGGACCGCGGCTGCTGGGGGAGGGGGACCGCGGCTGCTGGGGAGGGGGACCGCGGCTGCTGGGGGAGGGGGACCGCGGCTGCTGTGGGGGGAGGGGGACCGCGGCTGCTGGGGGAGGGGGACCGCGGCTGCTGGGGGAGGGGGACCGCGGCTGCTGGGGGAGGGGGACCGCGGCTGCTGGGGAGGGGGACCGCGGCTGCTGGGGAGGGGGACCGCGGCTGCTGGGGGAGGGGGACCGCGGCTGCTGGTGAGGGGGACCGCTGCTGCTGGGGGAGGGGGACCGCGGCTGCTGGGGGAGGGGGACCGCGGCTGCTGTGGGGGGGAGGGGGACCGCGGCTGCTGGGGGAGGGGGACCGCGGCTGCTGGGGGAGGGGGACCGCGGCTGCTGGGGAGGGGGACCGCGGCTGCTGGGGGAGGGGGCCGCGGCTGCTGGGGGAGGGGGACCACGGCTGCTGGGGGAGGGGGACCGCGGCAGCTGGGGGAGGGGGAGGGGGACCGCGGCTGCTGGGGGAGGGGGACCACGGCTGCTGGGGGAGGGGGAGGGGGGACAGCGGCTGCAGGTGGAGGGGGACCCCGGCTGCTGGGGGATGGGGAGGGGGAGTGGGACCGCGGCTGCTGGGGGAGGGGGAGGGGGACCGCGGCTGCTGGGGGAGGGGGAGGGGGACCGCGGCTGCTGGGGGACGGGGACCGCGGCTGCTGGGGGAGGGGGACCGCGGCTGCTGGGGAAGGGGGACCGCGGCTGCTGGGGGAGGGGGAGGGGGACCGCGGCTGCTGGGGGAGGGGGAGGGGGACCGCGGCTGCTGGGGGAGGGTTACCGCGGCTGCTGGGGGAGTGGGACCGCGGCTGCTGGGGGAGGGGGACCACGGCTGCTGGGGGAGGGGGAGGGGGGACAACGGCTGCAGGTGGAGGGGGACCCCGGCTGCTGGGGGAGGGGGAGTGGGACCGCGGCTGCTGGGGGAGGGGGATGGGGGCCGCGGCTGTTGGTGGAGGGGGAGGGGTAGCGGCTGCTGCGGGAGGGTTGTCCCGAAGCCTGGTAATTTGGCGAGACCAAGCAGACGCTGCAACACCGAATGAACGGACATCGCGCAACAATCACCAGGCAGGAATGTTCCCTTCCAGTCAGGGAACACTTCAGCAGTCAAGGGCATTCAGCCTCTGATCTCCGGGTAAGCGTTCTCCAAGGCGGCCTTCAGGACCCGGGGCAACGCAGAATCGCCGAGCAGAAGCTTATAGCCAAGTTCCGCACACATGAGTGCTGCCTCAACCGGGACCTGGGATTCATGTCGCATTACATTCATCCCCCACCATCTGGCCTGCAAAGTCCTACCAACTGTCCTGGCTTGGTACAATTCTCACCTCTTTAACCTGGGGTTACCCCATCTCTGGATCTGTAAAGATTTAATCACCTGCTAATGCTCGCATTCCAAGCTTTGTTTGGCATCTTTGAATTTGTCTATATATATGTTTCTGGAACATACCTCTTCATTCACCTGAGGAAGGAGCAGCGCTCCGAAAGCTAGTGACATGGAAACAAACCTGTTGGACTTTAACCTGGTGTTGTAAGACTTCTTACTGCGCTCACCCCAGTTCAACGCCGGCATCTCCACATCATCTGTAAATACAGATATTCTACACAGGGACCACAGTAAATAGTGATATACTACCCAGGGGCTACAGTAAATAAAGATATACTATCCAGGGACAACTGTAAATAATGATATCCTACCCAGGGACAACTGTAAATAATGATATACTGCTCAGGGACCACTGTAAATAATGAAATACTACCAGGGGCTCACTGAAAATAATGATATACAACGCAGGGACGACTGTATATTGGACATGATACCAATGGTCCACTGTAATTAATGATATACTCCCCAGGGAACACTATAAATAAAGATATACTGCCCACGGTCCACTGAAAATAATGATATACTGCCCTGGCGCCACTGTAAATAATGAAATACTATCCAGTGACCACTGTAAAAGATGATAACTGCCCACAGCCAATGTAAATAATGGTATACTACACAGGGACCACTGTAAATAATGATATACTACCCAGGGATCACGGTAAATAATGATGTGCTACCCAGGGTACATTGTAAATAATGACATTCTACCCAGGGTCCACTGTAAATATTGATATACTATCCAAGTACCACAGTAAATAATAATTAATATCCCAGGAGCCAGTGTAAATAATGATATTCTACCCAGGGACCACTGTAACTAATGATATACCGCCCAGGGACCACTGTAAATAATGATATTCTACCCAGGGACCACTGTAAATAATGATATTCTACCCAGGGTCCACTGTAAATAATGAGACATTCCCCAGGAACCAATGTAAATAATGATATATTACCCAGGGACCACTGTAAATACTGATATTCTACACAGGGACCACTGTAAACAATGATAAAATACCCAGGGACCACTGTAAATAATGATATTCTACCCAGGGACCACTGTAAATATTGATCTACTACCCAGGGACCACTGTAAATAATGATATTCTACCCAGGGACCACTGTAAATATTGATATACTAACCAGGGACCACTGTAAATAATGATATACTACCCAGGGACCACTGTAAATAATGATAGTCTACCCAGGGACCAGTGTAAATAATGATATACCGCCCAGAGACCACTGTAAATAATGAGATACTACCCAGGGACCACTGTAAATAATGATATTCTACCCAGGGACCACTGTAAATATTCATATTCGACCTAGGGTCCACTATAAATAATGATATTCTACCCAGGGACCACTGCAAATAATGATATTCTAACCAGGGACCACTGTAAATAATGATTTTCTGCCCAGGGACCACTGTAAATAATGATATACCGCCCAGAGACCACTGTAAATAATGAGATACTACCCAGGGACCACTGTAAATAATGATATTCTACCCAGGGACCACTGTAAATATTCATATACTACCCAAGGACCACTGTAAATAATAACAAACGGCCCAGGGACCAGAAGATAATGATATTCGACCTATGGTCCACTATGAATAATGATATTCTACCCAGGGACCACTGCAAATAATAATATTCTAATCAGAGAGCACTGCAAATAATGATATTCTACCCAGGGACAACTGTAAATAATGATATACTACATCGGGACCATTGGAAATAATCATCCACTATCAAGGGACCACTGTAAATAATGATATGCAACCCATGGCAACTGTAAATAATGATATACTACCCACGGCCACTGTAAATAATGATATACTGCCCTGGGACCACTGTAAATAATCATATTCTTCACAGGGACCACAATAAATAATAATATACTACCCTGGGAGCACTGTAAATAATGACGTACTACCCAGGGACCACTGTAAATAATGAGATACTACCCAGGGACCACTGTCAATAATGATATACTGCGCAGGTACCACTGTATATAAAGATATACTAGCCAGGGACCACTGTAAATAATGATATTCTGCACAGAGACCACTGTAAATAATGATATGCTACCCAGGGACCACTGTCAATAATGATATACTGCCCAGGGACCACTGTATATAATGATATACTGCCCAGGGACCACTGTAAATTATTCCCTGGAAAAATAGTAAGAAATGGGGGGAGTTTCTAGAATGCGCAAGTCGATTCTACAATGAGGGGGCAGGTGGGAGGCGAGCCAACACTCACACTCCAGGCCACTCCCGGCCAGCCCACACTTACACTCCCGACCACTCCTGGCCAGCCCACACTTACACTCCCGACCACTCCCGGCCAGCCCACACACACACTCCAGGCCAGCCCACACACACACTCCAGGCCACTCCCGAGCAGCCCACACACACACTCCAGGCCACTCCCGGCCAGCCCACACACACACTCCAGGCCACTCCCGGCCAGCCCACACACACACTCCAGGCCACTTCCGGCCAGCCCACACACACACACTCCAGGCCACTCCCGGCCAGCCCACACACTCACTCCAGGCCACTCCCGGCCGGCCCACACACACACTCCAGGCCACCCCACACACACACTCCAGGCCACTCCCGGGCAGCCCACACACACACTCCAGGCCACTCCCGGCCAGCCCACACACACACTCCAGGCCACTCCCGGCCAGCCCACACACATGATCCAGGCCACTCCCGGCCAGCCCACACACACACTCCAGGCCATTCCCGGGCAGCCCACACACACACTCCAGGCCACTCCCGGCCAGCCCACACACACACTCCAGGTCTCTCCCGGCCAGCCCACACACACACTCCAGGCCACTCCCGGCCAGCCCACACACACACTCCAGGCCACTCCCGGCCAGCCCACACACACACTCCAGGCCACTCCCGGGCAGCCCACACACACTCCAGGCCACTCCCGGGTAGCCAACACACACACTCCCGGCCACTCCAGGCCAGCCCACACGCACACTCCAGGCCACTCCCGACCAGCCCTCACACACACTCCAGGCCACTCCCGACGAGTCCACACACACACTCCAGGCCACTCCCGGCCAGCCCACACACACACTCCAGGCCACTCCCGGCCAGCCCACACACACACTCCAGACCACTCCCGGCCAGCCCACACACACACTCCAGGCCACACCCTGCCAGCCCACACACACACTCCAGGCCACTCCCGGTCAGCCCACACACACTCCAGGCCACTCCCGGCCAGCCCACACACACACACTCCAGGCCACTCCCTGCCAGCCCACACACACACTCCAGGCCACTCCCGGGTAGCCAACACACACACTCCCGGCCACTCCAGGCCAGCCCACACACACACTCCAGGCCACTCCCGGCCAGCCCACACACACACTCCAGGCCACTCCCGGCCAGCCCACACACACACTCCAGGCCACTCCCGGCCAGCCCACACACACACTCCAGATCACTCCCGGCCAGCCCACACACACACTCCCGGCCACTCCCGGCCAGCCCACACACACACTCCAGGCCACTCCCGGCCAGCCCACACACACACTCCAGACCCCTCCCGGGCAGCCCACACACACACTCCAGGCCACTCCCGGCCAGCCCACACACACACTCCAGGCTACTCCCGGCCAGCCC
This sequence comes from Scyliorhinus torazame, assembly GCF_047496885.1. Taxonomy (NCBI): domain Eukaryota; kingdom Metazoa; phylum Chordata; class Chondrichthyes; order Carcharhiniformes; family Scyliorhinidae; genus Scyliorhinus; species Scyliorhinus torazame. Next base: position 1,587,006 of record NW_027307770.1, read on the forward strand.
ACACACACACTCCAGACCACTCCCGGCCAGCCCACACACACACTCCAGACCCCTCCCGGGCAGCCCACACACACACTCCAGGCCACTCCCGGGCAGCCCACACACACTCCAGGCCACTCCCGACCAGCCCACACACACACTTCAGGCCACTCCCGGGCAGCCCACACACACACTCCAGACCACTCCCGGCCAGCCCACACACACACTCCAGGCCACTCCCTGCCGGCCCACACACACACTCACACTCCAGGCCACTCCCGGCTAGCCCACACACACACACCAGGCCACTCCCGGCCAGCCCACACACACACTCCAGGCCACTCCCGGCCAGCCCACACACACACTCCAGGCCACTCCCGGCCAGCCCACACACATACTCCAGGCCACTCCCGGCCAGACCACACACACACTCCAGGCCACTCCCGGCCAGACCACACACAGTCCAGGCCAGGCCACTCCCGGCCAGCCCACACACACACTCCAGGTCACTCCCGGCCAGCCCACACACACACTCCAGGCCACTCCCGGCCAGCCCACACACACACTCCAGGTCACTCCCGGCCAGCCCACACACACACTCCAGGCCACTCCCGGCCAGCCCACACACACACTCCAGGCCACTCCCGGCCAGACCACACACACACTCCAGGCCACTCCCGGCCAGCCCACACACACACTCCAGGCCACTCCCGGCCAGACCACACACACACTCCAGGCCACTCCCGGCCAGCCCACACACACACTCCAGGCCTCTCCCGGCCAGACCACACACAGTCCAGGCCAGGTCACTCTCGGCCAGCCCACACGCACACTCCAGGCCACTCCCGGCTAGCCCAAACATACACTCCAGACCACTCCCGGCCAGCCCACACACACACTCCAGGCCACTCCCGGCCAGCCCACACACACACTCCAGGCCACTCCCGGCCAGCCCACACACACACTCCAGGCCAGGCCACTCCCGGCCAGCCCACACACACACTCCAGGCCACTCCCGGCTAGCCCACACATGCACTCCAGACCACTCCCGGCCAGCCCACACACACACTCCAGACCCCTCCCGGGCAGCCCACACACACACTCCAGGCCACTCCCGGCCAGCCCACACACACACTCCAGGCCACTCCCGGCCAGCCCACACACACTCCAGGCCACTCCCGACCAGCCCACACACACACTCCAGGCCACTCCCGGGCAGCCCACACACACACTCCAGACCACTCCCGGCCAGCCCACACACACTCTCCAGGCCACTCCCTGCCGGCCCACACACACACTCCAGGCAAGGACACTCCCGGCCAGCCCACACACACACTCCAGGCCACTCCCGGCCAGCCCACACACACACTCCAGGCCACTCCCGGCCAGCCCACACACACACTCCAGGCCACTCCCGGCCAGCCCACACACACACTCCAGGCCAGGCCACTCCCGGCCAGCCCACACACACACTCCAGGCCACTCCCGGCCAGCCCACACACACACTCCAGGCCAGGCCACTCCCGGCCAGCCCACACACACACTCCCGGCCAGCCCACACACACACTCGAGGCCACTCCCGGCCAGCCCACACACACACTCCAGACCACTCCCGGCCAGCCCACACACACACTCCAGGCCAGGCCACTCCCGGCCAGCCCACACACACACTCCAGGCCATTCCCGGCCAGCCCACACACACACTCCAGACCACTCCCGGCCAGTCCACACACACACTCCAGGCCACTCCCGGCCAGCTCACACACACACTCCAGGCCACTCCCGGCCAGCCCACACACACACTCCAGGTCACTCCCGGCCAGCCCACACACACACTCCAGGCCACTCCCGGCCAGCCCACACACACACTCCAGGCCACTCCCGGCCAGCTCACACACACACTCCAGGCCACTCCCGGCCAGCCCACACACACACTCCAGGCCACTCCCGGCCAGCTCACACACACACTCCAGGCCACTCCCGGCCAGCCCACACACACACTCCAGGCCACTCCAGGCCAGCCCACACACACACTCCAGGCCACTCCCGGCTAGCCCACACACACACTCCAGGCTACTCCCGGCCAGCCCACACACACACTCCAGGCCACTCCCGGCCAGCCCACACACACACTCCAGGCCACTCCCGGCCAGCCCACACACACACTCCAGGCCACTCCCGGCCAGCCCACACACACACTCCAGGCCACTCCCGGCCAGCCCACACACACACTCCAGGCCACTCTCCCCAGCCCACACACACACTCCAGTGGAACCCTTTCTGCTCACTCTCTCTAAACTCCTTCCTAATTTGGAGTCCTCTGTGAAATTGCTCTTTACCTTAAACTGATCTACAGATTACAATTCCAGTTCACTAATCCCACCATTCAACTGAAATCCTCCATCCCTGACAACACTCCATTAAATGTCCTTTGTTTTGTCTCCAAGATCCTCACATCCTTTTGTATATTTAGCGGCAGAACAAGAAGCAATTCCTCAGCTATGGTCCTATCTATAAACCTGGCTATAACTCTATAGGCTATTGGCAAAGTATTAGAAAGTGGGATTCAAATACTCAGGTGGTTGTTTTTGACCTGCCCAGTCCAGATGGGCCGAATGGCCTTTCTGTGCTCTGGACCTCGATGACTCTATGACCCTAACATCCTTCTTTTAGGAGTCTCCGCCTCTATTGATCAAGTTAAATATCTTCTGAGGTTTTTCCAATCTTATCCCCATGACCTTCCAGTGCAAAGTGTGGACATGTCCCCGCTCCCTTCCTGTACACTTTTTAAACTTGTCCCGTTTAGTTTATATTTCCTGTCCTCTGCCCTCCTCCCTAATGCATCACCCACACGACAGTGATTTAAATTTACTTTCCCCGTGACCCTCCCTTTCACAGATCTGGGAACATGCTGCTGAAGATTGCTGCTACCCTGCTCACTGTGTCATTGCTGAGTGTCTGTCATTTGTGAATGTTGAAATTCTTTCCATTGAAGCCTATCGCAGTGAATTGTATCTTGAAGAGCAATTGTCCTCATGTGGACCCCGAGTGAACATCAGTGTCTCCTCCCCTCCTGCCTGAATAACTATCATTCACCGCTTCTCTCTGCTTTCTGTTTCTTAGCCAATATCACATTCTCACTGTCACAGACCCTTTAATCCACGGCTTTGGGACTCGATAACATCTCTAATAAATGACATTTGATCACAATATGTCCCAGTACATAAATTCATATCAGTTCCCTCATTAATCCTCCAGTTATTTTGAAATATAACTGCAATAACAACATGCGATGCGATTTCCCACGAATATCGCCGTGTTTCTGGTCACATAACACCATTTCCTCGCGAAGGAGCAATATTCCTGTTGCCCAGTCTGCCCTAGAAATGTCCTGGTGACTTACATTATACTGACTGCTCTGTCACTCCAGGGTTTATCCCTCTCTCTCCTTTTATAAACAGGATGGGGCAGTGAAAATGCCCCAGTCCCCTGGAACCACTCAGACATCAATGCGGATTGAGTATCAGGGTCAGTGTGTCCACTATTTCCACACTCCATCCCTCAGTCACTGTCACACAGCCGATCCAGACCCGGCTAATCTTCTATTTCATTGTGATAGAAAAAGTATTGGATTGAAAGGGGTTAACTGAGCCTGTTTGTTTAGTGACTGTGATTAATGTCAGTCTCTGTGGATCTAACCGTGTCACTGGAGGGTTTGTCTCTGTATTAATAAGCGATTCCTTTCATTGTGTTATCCCAAACTGTCAGCGGGAGCGTCAATTCCAACACTGGCAGAGATCAGCGGCCCCAGAGAGACCGAGAGGAGGGATCAGAATCTGGGAGCTACCCACAGGAACGTTACAGCAATGGATCAGAATCTGGGAACTACCCACAGGAACGTTACAGCAATGGATCAGAATCTGGGAACGACCCACAGGAACGTTACAGCAATGGATCAGAATCTGGGAACTATCCACAGGAACGTTACAGCAATGGATCAGAATCTGGGAACTACCCACAGGAACGTTACAGCAATGGATCAGAATCTGGGAACTATCCACAGGAACGTTACAGCAATGGATCAGAATCTGGGAACTACCTACAGGAACGTTACAGCAATGGATCAGAGTCTGGGAACGACCCACAGGAACGTTACAGCAATGGACCAGAATCTGGGAACGACCCACAGGAACGTTACAGCAATGGATCAGAATCTGGGAACTATCCACAGGAACGTTACAGCAATGGATCAGAATCTGGGAACTATCCACAGGAACATTACAGCAATGGATCAGAATCTGGGAACTGCCCACAGGAACGTTACAGCAATGGACAGGAGTTTATCCTGGGGTATTTACTTTGTGTCTGACCAGTCTTTACCAACGCGGATCTACGGCGCACTGCTGATAATTCAAGCGGGGTACTATCCCCTCCTGGCTGTTGTCGGTGTCCCTGGTAAGTCTCCCTGTCCAGTAATTTATTGTATAAACCACTTTAAGTGTATTATTGCTCTGGTCATTTGCATCTTGGAAAGATTGAATCCACGTTCTGCAGTTCAGAAGTTTGTAAGTTTTCAGGTCCAGGAGCAGAATGAGGCTATTTGGCCCCTCGCGTCTGCTCCGTCATTCGGTCTTGGCTGATCTCATCCTCGGCTTAACGCCGCCGCCCTGCCCATTGTCCAAGATTCTCAACCCATTCCCAATTCAAAATCTATATAACTGCTCCTTAAATGTACTCACTGTCCCAGCATGCCCCGCACTCTGGATAGCGAATTCCACAGGTTCACATCCCATTGGGAGAAGTAGTTTCTCCTCAGCTCTGATTCACATGTGTTGCCTGTTATCCTGAGATTCTGACCTCTCGTTCCAGAACGCCCCACAAGAGAAAGCATCCGCTCCACTTCCACTTCACCCACACCTTTTATCATCTTATAAACCACAATTGGATCTCTACTCCTTCTTAACAACTCTCTTGATAAGACAAAGCCCTCATCTCTGCGGTCAGTCTCGTCAACCTCCTCTGAACTGCCTCTAAAGCCCCTACATCTTTCCTCAAATCAGGGGCCAGGACTGTGCAATACTCCATGTGCGGTCTGTCCAACATCTGGAATAGTGGGAATAACACTTCCTTACCTTGAAGCTCTGTGCCTTTAGCTATAAATATCAATATCGATTCCAGTCACTGAGGTCATTCCCTATCCAGTGGCTCCACTCGCTCTCTGGTTAATATCGGAGGCTGTTCACAATCCCTGCTCTCCCTTTGACAGTAAAGTTATTATCGCCAGGCGCTCTCTCCATTCCCAATCCTGCTCACTTGCCATCGCCACCTCTGCTTCATCTCAGCTGCAGAATAAATCATCATCTGTGTCTTTGTTAGATCCACACTCGACTACTCCAATGAAATTCTGTCACACAATTTCTGATACAAATCTTCATGAAGCGCAGCTCATCTCCAACTCTGCTGCCATATCCTAACCCTCACCCAATCCCAGTCCCCTATCATCCCTTGGCTCTCTGCTGTAGATTGGTTCCCAGTCTGGGTCCTAACCCTCACCCAATCCCAGTCCCCTATCATCCCTGTGCTCACTGCTGTAGATTGGTTCCCAGTCTGGGTCCTAACCCTCACCCAATCCCAGTCCCCTATCATCCCTGTGCTCACTGCTGTAGATTGATTCCCAGTCTGGGTCCTAACCCTCACCCAATCCCAGTCACCTATCATCCCTGTGCTCACTGCTGTAGATTGGTTCCCAGTCTGGGTCCTAACCCTCACCCAATCCTAGTCACCTGTCATCCCTGTGCTCACTGCTGTAGATTGGTTCCCAGTCTGGCAGCATCTCACTATCTGAATTCTCTTTCAGTGATTGAAATTCTCCACAGTCTCACTCAATCAAATTAGACCAAGCCCATGTCCATTTTCAATGAATGTGGAAATGAGTTATTTTTCATTTCTTTTACAATTCTGTTATTGGGAGGTGAGTGAAGAGGCTGAGAATGGGTTTCTGCAGGTTGTATTATTGGAAGGTTAGTGGAGATGCTGAGGATGGGGTTCTGCAGGTTGTGTTATTGGAAGGTGAGTGGAGATGCTGAGGATGGATTTCTGCAGGTAGTGTTATTGGGAGGTGAGTGGAGATGCTGAGGATGGGTTTCTGCAGGTTGTGTTATTGGGAGGTGAGTGGAGATGCTGAGGATGGGTTTCTGCAGGTTGTGTTATTGGGAGGTGAGTGGAGATGCTGAGGATGGGTTTCTGCAGGTTGTGTTATTGGGAGGTGAGTGGAGATGCTGAGGATGGGTTTCTGCAGGTTGTGTTATTGGGTGGTGAGTGGAGATGCTGAGGATGGGTTTCTGCAGGTTGTGTTATTGGGAGGTGAGTGGAGATGCTGAGGATGGGTTTCTGCAGTTTGTATTATTGGGAAGTGAGTGGAGATGCTGAGGATGGGTTTCTGCAGGTTGTGTTATTGGGAGGTGAGTGGAGATGCTGAGGATGGGTTTCTGCAGGTTGTGTTATTGGACGGTGAGTGGAGATGCTGAGGATGGGTTTCTGCAGGTTGTGTTATTGGGAGTTGAGTGAAGAATCTGAGGATGGGTTTCTGCAGGTTGTGTTATTGGAAGGTGAGTGAAGATGCTGAGGATGGTGTTCTGCAGGTTGTGTTATTGGAAGGTGAGTGAAGATGCTGAGGATGGGTTTCTGCAGGTTGTGATATTGGAAGGTCAGTGAAGAGGCTGAGGATGGGTTTCTGCAGGTTGTGTTCTTGCGAGGTTAGGGCAGATGCTGCGGATGGGTTTCTACAGGTTGCGTTATTGGGAGGCGAGTGAAGATGCTGAGGATGGGGTTCTGCAGGTTGTGTTATTGAAAGGTTAGGGGAGATGCTGAGGATGGTTTCCACAGGTTGTGTTATTGGAAGGTTAGGGAAGATGCTGAGGATGGGTTTCTGCAGGTTGTGTTATTGGGGGGTGAGTGGAGATGCTGAGGATTTGTTTCTGCAGGTTGTGTTATTGGGAGGTGAGTGGAGATGCTGAGGATGGGTTTCTGCAGGTTGTGTTATTGGAAGTTTAGTGAAGATGCTGAGGATGGGATTCTGCAGGTTGTGTTATTGGGAGGAGAGTGGAGATGCTGAGGATGGGTTTCTGCAGGTTGTGTTATTGGGAGGTGAGTGGAGATGCTAAGGATGGGTTTCTGCCGGTTGTGTTGTTGGAAGGTTGGGGAAGATGCTGAGGATGGTTTGCTGCAGGTTGTGTTATTGGCAGGTGAGTGGAGATACTGAGGATGGGTTTCTGTAGGTTGTGTTATTGGAAGGTTAGTGAAGATGCTGTGAATGGGTTTCTGCAGGTTGTGTTATGGGAAGGTGAGTGGAGATGCTGAGGATAGGTTTCTGCAGGTTGTTTTATTGGGAGGTTAGTGAAGATGCTGAGGATGGGTTTCTGCAGGTTGTGTTATTGGGAGGTGAGTGAAGATGCTGAGGATGGGTTTCTGCAGGTTGTGTTATTGGAAGGTTAGTGAAGATGCTGAGGATGGGTTTCTGCAGGTTGTGTTATTGGGGGGTGAGTGGAGATGCTGAGTATGGGTTTCTGCAGGTTGTGTTGTTGGAAGATTGGGGAAGATGCTGAGGATGGTTTTCTGCAGATTGTGTTATTGGAAGGTTAGTGAAGATGCTGAGGATGTGTTTCTGCAGGTTGTGTTATTGGGAGGTGAGTGAAAATGCTGAGGATGTGTTTCTGCAGGTTGTGCTATTGGGAGGTGAGTGGAGATGCTGAGGATGGGTTTCTGCAGGTTGTGTTATTGGGAGGTGAGTGAAGATGCTGAGGATGGGTTTCTGCTGGTTGTGTTATTGGGAGGTGAGTGGAGATGCTGAGGATGGGTTTCTGCAGGTTGTGTTATTGGGAGATGAGTGGAGATGCTGAGGATGGGTTTCTGCAGGTTGTGTTATTGGGAGGTGAGTGGAGATGCTGAGGATGGGTTTCTGCAGGTTGTGTTATTGGGAGTTGAGTGAAGAATATGAGGATGGGTTTCTGCAGGTTGTGTTATTGGGAGGTGAGTGAAGATGCTGAGGATGGGCTTCTGCAGGTTGTGTAATTGGGAGGTGAGTGAAGAGGCTGAGGATGTGTTTCTGCAGGTTGTGTTATTGGAAGGTGAGTGAAGATGCTGAGGATGGGTTTCTGCAGGTTGTGTTATTGGGGGTGAGTGAAGATGCTGAGGATGGGTTTCTGCAGGTTGTGTTATTGGGAGGTGAGTGAAGATGCTGAGGATGGGTTTCTGCAGGTTGTGTTATTGGGAGGGAAGTGGAGATGCTGAGGATGGGTTTCTGCAGGTTGTGTTGTTGGAATGTTAGTGAAGATGCTGAGGATGTGTTTCTGCAGGTTGTGTTATTTTGAGGTGATTGGAGATGCTGAGGATGGGTTTCTGCAGGTTGTGTTATTGGGTTGTGAGTGGAGATGCTGAGGAGGGGTTTCTGCAGGTTGTGTTATTGGAAGGTTAGGGAAGATGCTGAGGATGGTTTTCTGCAGATTGTGTTATTAGAAGGTTATTGAAGATTCTGAGGATGGGTTCTGCAGGTTGTGTTATTGGGAGGTGAGTTGAGATGCTTTGGATGAGTTTCTGCAGGTTTTGTTATTGCAAGGTTAGTGAAGATGCTGAGGATGGGTTTCTGCAGTTTGTGTTATTGGGAGGTGAGTGAAGATGCTGAGGATGGGTTTTTGCAGGTTGTGTTATTGGGAGGTGAGTGGAGATGCTGTGGATTGGTTTCTGCAGGTTGTGTTATTGGAAGGTGAGTGGAGATGCTGAGGACGGGTTTCTGCAGTTTGTGTCATTGGAAGGTCAGTGGAGATGGTGAGAATGGGTTTCTGCAGGTTGTGCTATTGGGAGCAGAGTGGAGATGCTGTGGAACTGTTTCCTGCAGATTGTGTTATTAGAAGGTTATTGAAGATTCTGAGGATGGGTTCTGCAGGTTGTGTTATTTGGAGGTGAGTTGAGATGCTGAGGATGGGTTTCTGCAGGTTTTGTTATTGGATGGTTAGTGAAGATGCTGAGGATGGGTCTCTGCAGCTTGTGTCATTGGAAGGTCTGCAGAGATGCTGAGAATGGGGTTCTGCAGGTTGTGTTTTTGGGAGGTGAGTGAAGATGCTGAGGATGGGTTTCGGCAGGTTGTGTTATTGGGAGATGAGTGGAGATGCTGAGGATGGGTTTCTGCAGGTTGTGTTATTGGGAGGTGAGTGAAAATGCTGGGGATGGGTTTCTGCAGGTTGTGTTATTGGGAGGTGAGTGAAGATGCTGAGGATGGGTTTCTGCAGGTTGTGTTATTGGGAGGTGAGTGGAGATGCTGAGGATGGGTTTCTGCAGGTTGTGTTATTGGGAGGTGAGTGAAGATGCCGAGAATGCGTTTTTGCAGGTTGTGTTATTGGGAGGGAAGTGGAGATGCTGAGGATGGGTTTCTGCAGGTTGTGTTGTTGGAATGTTAGTGAAGATGCTGAGGATGTGTTTCTGCAGGTTGTGTTATTTTGAGGTGATTGGAGATGCTGAGGATGGGTTTCTGCAGGTTGTGTTATTGCGTTGTGAGTGGAGATGCTGAGGAGGGGTTTCTGCAGGTTGTGTTATTGGAAGGTTAGTGAAGATGCTGAGGATGTGTTTCTGCAGGTTGTGTTATTCGGAGGTGAGTGAAGATGCTGAGGATGGGATTCTGCAAATTGTGTTATTGTGAGGTGATTGGAGACGCTGAGGATGGGTTTCTGCAGGTTGTGTTATTGGGAGGTGAGTGGAGATGCTGAGGATGGGTTGCTGCAGGTTGTGTTATTGGGAGGTGAGTGGAGATGCTGAGAATGCGTTTCTGCAGGTTGTGTTATTGTAAGGTGAGTAGAGATGCTGCGGGTGAGTTTCTGCAGTTTGTGTCATTGGAAGGTGAGTGAAGATGCTGAGGATGTTTTTCTGCAGGTTGTGTTATTGGAAGGTTAGGGAAGATGCTGAGGATGGGTTTTTTGCAGGTTGTGTTATTGGGACGTGAGTGGAGATGCTGAGGATGGGTTTCTGCAGGTTGTGTTATTGGAAGGTTAGGGAAGATGCTGAGGATAGTTTTCTGCAGATTGTGTTATTGGAAGGTTAGTGAAGATTCTGAGGATGGGTTCTGCAGGTTGTGTTATTGGGAGGCGAGTGTAGATGCTGAGGATGGGTTTCTGCAGGTTGTATTATTGGGAGGTGAGTGAAGATGCTGAGGATGGGTTTCTGCAGATTGTGTTATTGGAAGGTTAGGGAAAATGCTGAGGATGGTTTTTTGCAGATTGTGTTATTGGCAGGTTAGTGAAGATGCTGAGGATGGATTCTGAAGGTTGTGTTACTGGGAGGTGTGTTGAGATACTGAGGATGGGTTTCTGCAGGTTGTGTTATTGGCAGGTTAGTGAAAATGCTGAGCATGGGTTCTGCAGGTTGTGTTATTGGGAGGTGAGTGGAGATGCTGTGGATGCGTTTCTGAAGGTTGTGTTATTGAAAGCTGAGTGGAGATGCTGAGGATGGGTTTCTGCAGGTTGTGTTATTGGAAGGTGAGTGAAGAAGCTGAGAATGCGTTTCTGCAGGTTGTGTTCTTGGGAGGTGAGTGGAGATGCTGAGGATGGGTTTCTGCAGGTTGTGTTATTGGGAGGTGAGTGGAAATGCTGAGGATGGGATTCTGCAGGTTGTGTTATTGGGAGGTGAGTGGAGATGCTGAGGATGGGTTTCTGCAGGTTGTGTTATTGGAAGGTTAGTGAAGATTCTGAGGAAGTGTTTCTGCAGGTTGTGTTATTGGGAGGTGAGTGGAGATGCTGAGGATGGGTTTCTGCAGGTTGTGTTCTTGGAAGGTTAGGGAAGATGCTGAGGATGGTTTTCTGCAGATTGTGTTATTAGAAGGTTATTGAAGATTCTGAGGATGGGTTCTGCAGGTTGTGTTATTGGGAGGTGAGTTGAGATGCTTTGGATGAGTTTCTGCAGGTTTTGTTATTGCAAGGTTAGTGAAGATGCTGAGGATGGGTTTCTGCAGTTTGTGTTATTGGGAGGTGAGTGAAGATGCTGAGGATGGGTTTCTGCAGGTTGTGTTATTGGGAGGTGAGTGAAGATGCTGAGGATGGGTTTCTGCAGGTTGTGTTATTGGCAGGAGAGTGGAGATGCTGAGGATGGGTTTCTGCAGGTTGTGTTATTGGGAGGTGAGTGAAGATGCCGAGAATGCGTTTTTGCAAGTTGTGTTCTTGGGAGGTGAGTGGAGATGCTGAGGATGGGTTTCTGCAGGTTGTGTTATTGGTAGGTGATTGAAGATGCTGAGGATGGATTTCTGCAGGTTGTGTTATTGGGAGGTGAGTGAAGATGCTGAGGAAGGGTTTCTGCAGGTTGTGTTATTGGTAGGTGATTGAAGATGCTGAGGATGGGTTTCTGCAGGTTGTGTTATTGGGAGGTGAGTGAAGATGCTGAGGATGGGTTTCTGCAAATTGTGTTATTGTGAGGTGAGTGGAGACGCTGAGGATGGGTTTCTGCAGGTTGTGTTATTGGGAGGTGAGTGGAGATGCTGAGGATGGGTTTCTGCAGGTCGTGTTATTGGGAGGTGAGTGGAGATGCTGAGAATGCGTTTCTGCAGGTTGTGTTATTGTAAGGTGAGTAGAGATGCTGCGGGTGAGTTTCTGCAGTTTGTGTCATTGGAAGGTGAGTGAAGATGCTGAGGATGTTTTTCTGCAGGTTGTGTTATTGGAAGGTTAGGGAAGATGCTGAGGATGGGTTTTTTGCAGGTTGTGTTATTGGGACGTGAGTGGAGATGCTGAGGATGGGTTTCGGCAGGTTGTGTTATTGGGAGATGAGTGGAGATGCTGAGGATGGGTTTCTGCAGGTTGTGTTATTGGGAGGTGAGTGAAGATGCTGAGGATGGGTTTCTGCAGGTTGTGTTATTGGAAGGTTAGGGAAGATGCTGAGGATGGTTTTCTGCAGATTGTGTTATTGGAAGGTTAGTGAAGATTCTGAGGATGGGTTCTGCAGGTTGTGTTATTGGGAGGCGAGTGTAGATGCTGAGGATGGGTTTCTGCAGGTTGTATTATTGGGAGGTGAGTGAAGATGCTGAGGATGGGTTTCTGCAGATTGTGTTATTGGAAGGTTAGGGAAAATGCTGAGGATGGTTTTTTGCAGATTGTATTATTGGCAGGTTAGTGAAGATGCTGAGGATGGATTCTGCAGGTTGTGTTACTGGGAGGTGTGTTGAGATACTGAGGATGGGTTTCTGCAGGTTGTGTTATTGGCAGGTTAGTGAAAATGCTGAGCATGGGTTCTGCAGGTTGTGTTATTGGGAGGTGAGTGGAGATGCTGTGGATGCGTTTCTGAAGGTTGTGTTATTGAAAGCTGAGTGGAGATGCTGAGGATGGGTTTCTGCAGGTTGTGTTATTGGAAGGTGAGTGAAGAAGCTGAGAATGCGTTTCTGCAGGTTGTGTTCTTGGGAGGTGAGTGGAGATGCTGAGGATGGGTTTCTGCAGGTTGTGTTATTGGGAGGTGAGTGGAAATGCTGAGGATGGGTTTCTGCTGGTTGTGTTATTGGGAGGTGAGTGGAGATGCTGAGGATGGGTTTCTGCACGTTGTGTTATTGGAAGGTTAGTGAAGATTCTGAGGAAGTGTTTCTGCAGGTTGTGTTATTGGGAGGTGAGTGGAGATGCTGAGGATGGGTTTCTGCAGGTTGTGTTCTTGGAAGGTTAGGGAAGATGCTGAGGATGGTTTTCTGCAGATTGTGTTATTAGAAGGTTATTGAAGATTCTGAGGATGGGTTCTGCAGGTTGTGTTATTGGGAGGTGAGTTGAGATGCTTAGGATGAGTTTCTGCAGGTTTTGTTATTGCAAGGTTAGTGAAGATGCTGAGGATGGGTTTCTGCAGTTTGTGTTATTGGGAGGTGAGTGAAGATGCTGAGGATGGGTTTTTGCAGGTTGTGTTATTGGGAGGTGAGTGGAGATGCTGTCGATTGGTTTCTGCAGGTTGTGTTATTGGAAGGTGAGTGGAGATGCTGAGGACGGGTTTCTGCAGTTTGTGTCATTGGAAGGTCAGTGGAGATGGTGAGAATGGGTTTCTGCAGGTTGTGCTATTGGGAGCAGAGTGGAGATGCTGTGGAACTGTTTCCTGCAGATTGTGTTATTAGAAGGTTATTGAAGATTCTGAGATGGGTTCTGCAGGTTGTGTTATTGGGAGGTGAGTTGAGATGCTGAGGATGGGTTTCTGCAGGTTTTGTTATTGGATGGTTAGTGAAGATGCTGAGGATGGGTCTCTGCAGCTTGTGTCATTGGAAGGTCTGTAGAGATGCTGAGAATGGGGTTCTGCAGGTTGTGTTTTTGGGAGGTGAGTGAAGATGCTGAGGATGGGTTTCGGCAGGTTGTGTTATTGGGAGATGAGTGGAGATGCTGAGGATGGGTTTCTGCAGGTTGTGTTATTGGGAGGTGAGTGAAGATGCTGGGGATGGGTTTCTGCAGGTTGTGTTATTGGGAGGTGAGTGAAGATGCTGAGGATGGGTTTCTGCAGGTTGTGTTATTGGGAGGTGAGTGGAGATGCTGAGGATGGGTTTCTGCAGGTTGTGTTATTGGGAGGTGAGTGAAGATGCCGAGAATGCGTTTTTGCAAGTTGTGTTCTTGGGAGGTGAGTGGAGATGCTGAGGATGGGTTTCTGCAGGTTGTGTTATTGGTAGGTGATTGAAGATGCTGAGGATGGATTTCTGCAGGTTGTGTTATTGGGAGGTGAGTGAAGATGCTGAGGATGGGTTTCTGCAGGTTGTGTTATTGGTAGGTGATTGAAGATGCTGAGGATGGGTTTCTGCAGGTTGTGTTATTGGGAGGTGAGTGAAGATGCTGAGGATGGGTTTCTGAAGGTTGTGTTATTGAAAGCTGAGTGGAGATGCTGAGGATGGGTTTCTGCAGGTTGTGTTATTGGAAGATGAGTGAAGAAGCTGAGAATACGTTTCTGCAGGTTGTGTTCTTGGGAGGTGAGTGGAGATGATGAGGATGGGTTTCTGCAGGTTGTGTTATTGGGAGGTGAGTGGAATTGCTGAGGATGGGTTTCTGCAGGTTGTGTTATTGGGAGGTGAGTGAAGATGCTGAGGATGGGTTTCTGCAGGTTGTGTTATTGGAAGGTTAGTGAAGATTCTGAGGAAGTGTTTCTGCAGGTTGTGTTATTGGGAGGTGAGTGGAGATGCTGAGGATGGGTTTCTGCAGGTTGTGTTATTGTGAGGTGATTGGAGATGCTGAGGATGGGTTTCTGCAGGTTGTGTTATTGGGAGGTGAGTGGAGATGCTGAGGATGGGTTTCTGCAGGTTGTGTTATTGGAAGGTTAGTGAAGATGCTGAGGATGGGTTTCTGCAGGTTGTGTTATTGTGAGGTGATTGGAGGTGCTGCGGATGGGTTTCTGCAGGTTGTGTTATTGGGAGGTGAGTGGAGATTCTGAGGATGGGTTTCTGCAGGTTGTGTTATTGGGAGGTGAGTGAAGATGCTGAGGATGGGTTTCTGCAGATTGTGGTATTGGGAGGTGAGTGAAGATGCTGAGGATGTGTTTCTGCAGATTGTGTTATTGGGAGGTGAGTGAAGATGCTGAGGATGGTTTTCTGCAGATTGTGTTATTGGAAGGTTAGGGAAAATGCTGAGGATGGTTTTCTGCAGGTTGTGTTATTGGGAAGTGAGAGGAGATGCTGAGGATGTGTTTCTGCAGTTTGTGTTCTTGGAAGGTTAGGGAAGATGCTGAGGACGGGTTTCTGCAGGTTGTGTTCTTGGAAGGTTAGGGAAGATGCTGAGGATGGTTTTCTGCAGATTGTGTTATTAGAAGGTTATTGAAGATTCTGAGGATGGGTTCTGCAGGTTGTGTTATTGGGAGGTGAGTTGAGATGCTGAGGATGAGTTTCTGCAGGTTTTGTTATTGGAAGGTTAGTGAAGATGCTGAGGATGGGTTTCTGCAGTTTGTGTTATTGGGAGGTGAGTGAAGATGCTGAGGATGGGTTTTTGCAGGTTGTGTTATTGGGAGGTGAGTGGAGATGCTGTGGATTGGTTTCTGCAGGTTGTGTTATTGGAAGGTGAGTGGAGATGCTGAGGACGGGTTTCTGCAGTTTGTGTCATTGGAAGGTCAGTGGAGATGGTGAGAATGGGTTTCTGCAGGTTGTGCTATTGGGAGCAGAGTGGAGATGCTGTGGAACTGTTTCCTGCAGATTGTGTTATTAGAAGGTTATTGAAGATTCTGAGGATGGGTTCTGCAGGTTGTGTTATTGGAAGGTGAGTGGAGATGCTGAGGATGGGGTTCTGCAGGTTGTGTTATTGGGAGGTGAGTTGAGATGCTGAGGATGGGTTTCTGCAGGTTTTGTTATTGGAAGGTTAGTGAAGATGCTGAGGATGGGTCTCTGCAGCTTGTGTCATTGGAAGGTCTGTAGAGATGCTGAGAATGGGGTTCTGCAGGTTGTGTTTTTGGGAGGTGAGTGAAGATGCTGAGGATGGGTTTCGGCAGGTTGTGTTATTGGGAGATGAGTGGAGATGCTGAGGATGGGTTTCTGCAGATTGTGTTATTGGGAGGTGAGTGGAGATGCTGAGGATGGGTTTCTGCAGGTTGTGTTATTGGGAGGTGAGTGAAGATGCCGAGAATGCGTTTTTGCAAGTTGTGTTCTTGGGAGGTGAGTGGAGATGCTGAGGATGGGTTTCTGCAGGTTGTGTTATTGGTAGGTGATTGAAGATGCTGAGGATGGATTTCTGCAGGTTGTGTTATTGGATGGTGAGTGAAGATGCTGAGGATGGGTTTATGCAGGTTCTGTTATTGGGAGGTGAGTGGAGATGCTGAGGATGGGTTTCTGCAGGATGTGTTATTGGGAGGTTAGTGGAGTTGCTGAGGATGGGTTTCTGCAGGTTGTGTTATTGGGAGGTAAGTGGAGATGCAGAGGATGGGTTTCTGCAGGTCGTTATTGGGACGTAAGTTGGGTTGCTGAGGATGGGTTTCTGCAGGTCGTGTTATTGGGAGGTGATGGAGATGCTGAGGATGGGTATTCTGCAGTTCGTGTTATTGGGAGGTGAGTGGAGATGCTGAGGATGGGTTTCTGCAGGTTGTGTTATTGGAAGATGAGTGGAGATGTCGAGGATGGGTTTCTGCAGGTTGTGTTCTTGGAAGGTTAGGGAAGATGCTGAGGATGGTTTTCTGCAGATTGTGTTATTAGAAGGTTATTGAAGATTCTGAGGATGGGTTCTGCAGGTTGTGTTATTGGGAGGTGAGTTGAGATGCTGAGGATGAGTTTCTGCAGGTTTTGTTATTGGAAGGTTAGTGAAGATGCTGAGGATGGGTTTCTGCAGTTTGTGTTATTGGGAGGTGAGTGAAGATGCTGAGGATGGGTTTTTGCAGGTTGTGTTATTGGGAGGTGAGTGGAGATGCTGTGGATTGGTTTCTGCAGGTTGTGTTATTGGAAGGTGAGTGGAGATGCTGAGGACGGGTTTCTGCAGTTTGTGTCATTGGAAGGTCAGTGGAGATGGTGAGAATGGGTTTCTGCAGGTTGTGCTATTGGGAGCAGAGTGGAGATGCTGTGGAACTGTTTCCTGCAGATTGTGTTATTAGAAGGTTATTGAAGATTCTGAGGATGGGTTCTGCAGGTTGTGTTATTGGAAGGTGAGTGGAGATGCTGAGGATGGGGTTCTGCAGGTTGTGTTATTGGGAGGTGAGTTGAGATGCTGAGGATGGGTTTCTGCAGGTTTTGTTATTGGAAGGTTAGTGAAGATGCTGAGGATGGGTCTCTGCAGCTTGTGTCATTGGAAGGTCTGTAGAGATGCTGAGAATGGGGTTCTGCAGGTTGTGTTTTTGGGAGGTGAGTGAAGATGCTGAGGATGGGTTTCGGCAGGTTGTGTTATTGGGAGATGAGTGGAGATGCTGAGGATGGGTTTCTGCAGATTGTGTTATTGGGAGGTGAGTGGAGATGCTGAGGATGGGTTTCTGCAGGTTGTGTTATTGGGAGGTGAGTGAAGATGCCGAGAATGCGTTTTTGCAAGTTGTGTTCTTGGGAGGTGAGTGGAGATGCTGAGGATGGGTTTCTGCAGGTTGTGTTATTGGTAGGTGATTGAAGATGCTGAGGATGGATTTCTGCAGGTTGTGTTATTGGATGGTGAGTGAAGATGCTGAGGATGGGTTTATGCAGGTTCTGTTATTGGGAGGTGAGTGGAGATGCTGAGGATGGGTTTCTGCAGGATGTGTTATTGGGAGGTTAGTGGAGTTGCTGAGGATGGGTTTCTGCAGGTTGTGTTATTGGGAGGTAAGTGGAGATGCAGAGGATGGGTTTCTGCAGGTCGTTATTGGGACGTAAGTTGGGTTGCTGAGGATGGGTTTCTGCAGGTCGTGTTATTGGGAGGTGATGGAGATGCTGAGGATGGGTTTCTGCAGTTCGTGTTATTGGGAGGTGAGTGGAGATGCTGAGGATGGGTTTCTGCAGGTTGTGTTATTGGAAGATGAGTGGAGATGTCGAGGATGGCTTTCTGCAGGTTGTGTTATTGGAAGGTGAGTGGAGATGCTGAGGATGGGTTTCTGCAGGTTGTGTTATTGGAAGGTGAGTGAAGATGCTGAGGATGGGTTTCTGCAGGTTGTGTTATTGGAAGGTTCGTGAAGATGCTCAGGATGTGTTTCTGCAGGTTGTGTTATTCGGAGGTGAGTGAAGATGCTGAGGATGGGTTTCTGCAGGTTGTGTCATTGGAAGGTCAGTAGAGATGCTGAGGATGGGGTTCTGCAGGTTGTGTTATTGGGAGGTGAGTGGAGATGCTGAGGATGGGTTTCTGCAGGTTGTGTTATTGGGAGGTGAGTGAAGATGCTGAGAATGGGTTTCTGCAGGTTGTGTAATTGGGAGTTATGTGGAAATGCTGAGGATGGGTTTCTGCATGTTGTGTTATTGGAAGAATAGTGAAGATGCTGAGGATGGGTTTCTGCAGGTTGTGTTATTGGGAGGTGAGTGGAGATGCTGAGGATGGGTTGCTGCAGATTGTGGTATTGGGAGGTGAGTGAAGATGCTGAGGATGTGTTTCTGCAGGTTGTGTTATTGGGAGGTGAGTGAAGATGCTGAGGATGGTTTTCTGCAGATTGTGTTATTGGAAGGTTAGGGAAAATGCTGAGGATGGTTTTCTGCAGGTTGTGTTATTGGAAGGTTAGGGAAGATGCTGAGGATGGTTTTCTGCAGATTGTGTTATTAGAAGGTTATTGAAGATTCTGAGGATGGGTTCTGCAGGTTGTGTTATTGGGAGGTGAGTTGAGATGCTGAGGATGAGTTTCTGCAGGTTTTGTTATTGGAAGGTTAGTGAAGATGCTGAGGATGGGTTTCTGCAGGTTGTGTTAATGGGAGGTGAGTGAAGATGCTGAGGATGTGTTTCTGCAGGTTGTGTTATTGGGAGGTGAGTGAAGATGCTGAGGATGGTTTTCTGCAGATTGTGTTATTGGAAGGTTAGGGAAAATGCTGAGGATGGTTTTCTGCAGGTTGTGTTATTGGGAAGTGAGAGGAGATGCTGAGGATGTGTTTCTGCAGGTTGTGTTCTTGGAAGGTTAGGGAAGATGCTGAGGATGGTTTTCTGCAGATTGTGTTATTAGAAGGTTATTGAAGATTCTGAGGATGGGTTCTGCAGGTTGTGTTATTGGGAGGTGAGTTGAGATGCTGAGGATGAGTTTCTGCAGGTTTTGTTATTGGAAGGTTAGTGAAGATGCTGAGGATGGGTTTCTGCAGTTTGTGTTATTCGAAGGTGAGTGGAGATGCTGAGGATGGGTTTCTGCAGGTTGTGTTATTGGGAGGTGAGTGGAGATGCTGTGGATTGGTTTCTGCAGGTTGTGTCATTGGAAGGTCAGTGGAGATGGTGAGAATGGGTTTCTGCAGGTTGTGCTATTGGGAGCAGAGTGGAGATGCTGTGGAACTGTTTCCTGCAGATTGTGTTATTAGAAGGTTATTGAAGATTCTGAGGATGGGTTCTGCAGGTTGTGTTATTGGGAGGTGAGTTGAGATGCTGAGGATGGGTTTCTGCAGGTTTTGTTATTGGAAGGTTAGTGAAGATGCTGAGGATGGGTCTCTGCAGCTTGTGTCATTGGAAGGTCTGTAGAGATGCTGAGAATGGGGTTCTGCAGGTTGTGTTTTTGGGAGGTGAGTGAAGATGCTGAGGATGGGTTTCGGCAGGTTGTGTTATTGGGAGATGAGTGGAGATGCTGAGAATGGGTTTCTGCAGGTTGTGTTATTGGGAGGTGAGTGAAGGTGCTGAGGATGGGTTTCTGCAGGTTGTGTTATTGGGAGGTGAGTGAAGATGCTGAGGATGGGTTTCTGCAGGTTGTGTTATTGGGAGGTGAGTGGAGATGCTGAGGATGGGTTTCTGCAGGTTGTGTTATTGGGAGGTGAGTGAAGATGCTGAGGATGGATTTCTGCAGGTTGTGTTATTGGATGGTGAGTGAAGATGCTGAGGATGGGTTTATGCAGGTTCTGTTATTGGGAGGTGAGTGGAGATGCTGAGGATGGGTTTCTGCAGGATGTGTTATTGGGAGGTTAGTGGAGATGCTGAGCATGGGTTTCTGCAGGTTGTGTTATTGGGAGGTAAGTGGAGATGCAGAGGATGGGTTTCTGCAGGTCGTTATTGGGACGTAAGTTGGGATGCTGAGGATGGGTTTCTGCAGGTCGTGTTATTGGGAGGTGATGGAGATGCTGAGGATGGGTTTCTGCAGTTCGTGTTATTGGGAGGTGAGTGGAGATGCTGAGGATGGGTTTCTGCAGGTTGTGTTATTGGAAGATGAGTGGAGATGTCGATAATGGCTTTCTGCAGGTTGTGTTATTGGAAGGTGAGTTGAGATGCTGAGGATGGGTTTCTGCAGGTTGTGTTATTGGAAGGTGAGTGAAGATGCTGAGGATTGGTTTCTGCAGGTTGTGTTATTGGAAGGTTAGTGAAGATGCTCAGGATGTGTTTCTGCAGGTTGTGTTATTCGGAGGTGAGTGAAGATGCTGAGGATGGGTTTCTGCAGGTTGTGTCATTGGAAGGTCAGTAGAGATGCTGAGGATGGGGTTCTGCAGGTTGTGTTATTGGGAGGTGAGTGGAGATGCTGAGGATGGGTTTCTGCAGGTTGTGTTATTGGGAGGTGAGTGAAGATGCTGAGAATGGGTTTCTGCAGGTTGTGTAATTGGGAGTTATGTGGAAATGCTGAGGATGGGTTTCTGCAGGTTGTGTTATTGGAAGAATAGTGAAGATGCTGAGGATGGGGTTCTGCAGGTTGTGTTATTGGGAGGTGAGTGGAGATGCTGAGGATGGGTTTCTGCAGATTGTGGTATTGGGAGGTGAGTGAAGATGCTGAGGATGTGTTTCTGCAGGTTGTGTTATTGGGAGGTGAGTGAAGATGCTGAGGATGGTTTTCTGCAGATTGTGTTATTGGAAGGTTAGGGAAAATGCTGAGGATGGTTTTCTGCAGGTTGTGTTATTGGGAAGTGAGAGGAGATGCTGAGGATGGGTTTCTGCAGGTTGTGTTATTGGAAGGTGAGTAGGAGATGCTGAGGATGTGTTTCTGCAGGTTGTGTTATTGGGAGGTTAGTGAAGATTCTGAGGATGGGTTCTGCAGGTTGTGTTATTGGGAGGTGAGTGGAGATGCTGAGGATGGGTTTCTGCAGGTTGTGTTATTGGAAGGTGAGTAGGAGATGCTGAGGATGTGTTTCTGCAGGTTGTGTTATTGGGAGGTTAGTGAAGATTCTGAGGATGGGTTCTGCAGGTTGTGTTATTGGGAGGTGAGTTGAGATGCTGAGGATGAGTTTCTGCAGGTTTTGTTATTGGAAGGTTAGTGAAGATGCTGAGGATGGTTTTCTGCAGATTGTGTTATTAGAAGGTTATTGAAGATTCTGAGGATGGGTTCTGCAGGTTGTGTTATTGGGAGGTGAGTTGAGATGCTGAGGATGAGTTTCTGCAGGTTTTGTTATTGGAAGGTTAGTGAAGATGCTGAGGATGGGTTTCTGCAGTTTGTGTTATTGGGAGGTGAGTGAAGATGCTGAGGATGGGTTTTTGCAGGTTGTGTTATTGGGAGGTGAGTGGAGATGCTGTGGATTGGTTTCTGCAGGTTGTGTTATTGGAAGGTGAGTGGAGATGCTGAGGACGGGTTTCTGCAGGTTGTGTTATTGGGAGGTGAGTGGAGATGCTGAGGACGGGTTTCTGCAGTTTGTGTCATTGGAAGGTCAGTGGAGATGGTGAGAATGGGTTTCTGCAGGTTGTGCTATTGGGAGCAGAGTGGAGATGCTGTGGAACTGTTTCCTGCAGATTGTGTTATTAGAAGGTTATTGAAGATTCTGAGGATGGGTTCTGCAGGTTGTTTTATTGGGAGGTGAGTTGAGATGCTGAGGATGGGTTTCTGCAGGTTTTGTTATTGGATGGTTAGTGAAGATGCTGAGGATGGGTCTCTGCAGCTTGTGTCATTGGAAGTTCTGTAGAGATGCTGAGAATGGGGTTCTGCAGGTTGTGTTTTTGGGAGGTGAGTGAAGATGCTGAGGATGGGTTTCGGCAGGTTGTGTTATTGGGAGGTGAGTGAAGATGCTGAGGATGGGTTTCTGCAGTTTGTGTTATTGGGAGGTGAGTGAAGATGCTGAGGATGGGTTTCTGCAGGTTGTGTTATTGGGAGGTGAGTGGAGATGCTGAGGATGGGTTTCTGCAGGTTGTGTTATTGGTAGGTGATTGAAGATGCTGAGGATGGATTTCTGCAGGTTGTGTTATTGGATGGTGAGTGAAGATGCTGAGGATGGGTTTATGCAGGTTCTGTTATTGGGAGGTGAGTGGAGATGCTGAGGATGGGTTTCTGAAAGTTGTGTTATTGAAAGCTGAGTGGAGATGCTGAGGATGGGTTTCTGCAGGTTGTGTTATTGGAAGGTGAGTGAAGAAGCTGAGAATGCGTTTCTGCAGGTTGTGTTCTTGGGAGGTGAGTGGAGACGATGAGGATGGGTTTCTGCAGGTTGTGTTCTTGGGAGGTGAGTGGAAATGCTGAGGATGGGTTTCGGCAGGTTGTGTTATTGGGAGGTGAGTGGAGATGCTGAGGATGGGTTTCTGCAGGTTGTGTTATTGGAAGGTTAGTGAAGATTCTGAGGAAGTGTTTCTGCAGGTTGTGTTATTGGGAGGTGAGTGGAGATGCTGAGGATGGGTTTCTGCAGGTTGTGTTATTTTGAGGTGATTGGAGATGCTGAGGATGGGTTTCTGCAGGTTGTGTTATTGGGAGGTGAGTGGAGATGCTGAGGATGGGTTTCTGCAGGTTGTGTTATTGGGAGGTGAGTGGAGATGCTGAGGATGGGTTTCTGCAGGTTGTGTTATTGGAAGGTTAGTGAAGATGCTGAGGATGTGTTTCTGCAGGTTGTGTTATTGGGAGGTGAGTGAAGATGCTGAGGATGGGTTTCTGCAGGTTGTGTTATTGTGAGGTGATTGGAGGTGCTGCGGATGGGTTTCTGCAGGTTGTGTTATTGGGAGGTGAGTGGAGATTCTGAGGATGGGTTTCTGCAGGTTGTGTTATTGGGAGGTGAGTGAAGATGCTGAGGATGGGTTTCTGCAGATTGTGGTATTGGGAGGTGAGTGAAGATGCTGAGGATGTGTTTCTGCAGGTTGTGTTATTGGGAGGTGAGTGAAGATGCTGAGGATGGTTTTCTGCAGATTGTGTTATTGGAACGTTAGGGAAAATGCTGAGGATGGTTTTCTGCAGGTTGTGTTATTGGGAAGTGAGAGGAGATGCTGAGGATGTGTTTCTGCAGGTTGTGTTCTTGGAAGGTTAGGGAAGATGCTGAGGATGGTTTTCTGCAGATTGTGTTATTAGAAGGTTATTGAAGATTCTGAGGATGGGTTCTGCAGGTTGTGTTATTGGGAGGTGAGTTGAGATGCTGAGGATGAGTTTCTGCAGGTTTTGTTATTGGAAGGTTAGTGAAGATGCTGAGGATGGGTTTCTGCAGTTTGTGTTATTGGGAGGTGAGTGAAGATGCTGAGGATGGGTTTTTGCAGGTTGTGTTATTGGGAGGTGAGTGGAGATGCTGTGGATTGGTTTCTGCAGGTTGTGTTATTGGAAGTTGAGTGGAGATGCTGAGGACGGGTTTCTGCAGTTTGTGTCATTGGAAGGTCAGTGGAGATGGTGAGAATGGGTTTCTGCAGGTTGTGCTATTGGGAGCAGAGTGGAGATGCTGTGGAACTGTTTCCTGCAGATTGTGTTATTAGAAGGTTATTGAAGATTCTGATGATGGGTTCTGCAGATTGTGTTATTGGGAGGTGAGTTGAGATGCTGAGGATGGGTTTCTGCAGGTTTTGTTATTGGAAGGTTAGTGAAGATGCTGAGGATGGGTCTGTGCTGCTTGTGTCATTGGAAGGTCTGTAGAGATGCTGAGAATGGGGTTCTGCAGGTTGTGTTTTTGGGAGGTGAGTGAAGATGCTGAGGATGGGTTTCGGCAGGTTGTGTTATTGGGAGATGAGTGGAGATGCTGAGGATGGGTTTCTGCAGGTTGTGTTATTGGGAGATGAGTGAAGATGCTGAGGATGGGTTTCTGCAGATTGTGTTATTGGGAGGTGAGTGGAGATGCTGAGGATGGGTTTCTGCAGGTTGTGTTATTGGGAGGTGAGTGAAGATGCTGAGGATGTGTTTCTGCAGGTTGTGTTATTGGAAGGTGAGTGGTGATGCTGAGGATGGGTTTCTGCAGTTTGTGTTATTGGAAGGTTAGTGAAGATGCTGAGGATGGGTTTCTGCAGGTTGTGTTATTGGGAGGTGAGTGGAGATGCTGAGGATGGGTTTCTGCAGGTTGTGTTATTGGGAGGTGAGTGAAGATGCTGAGGATGGGTTTCTGCAGGTTGTGTTATTGGGAGGTGAGTGAAGATGCTGAGGATGGATTTTTGCAAGTTGTGTTCTTGGGAGGTGAGTGGAGATGCTGAGGATGGGTTTCTGCAGGTTGTGTTATTGGGAGGTGAGTGAAGATGCTGAGGATGGGTTTTTGCAAGTTGTGTTCTTGGGAGGTGAGTGGAGATGCTGAGGATGGGTTTCTGCAGGTTGTGTTATTGGGAGGTGAGTGGAGATGCTGAGGATGGGTTTATGCAGGTTGTGTTATTGGGAGGTGAGTGAAGATGCTGAGGATGGGTTTTTGCAAGTTGTGTTCTTGGGAGGTGAGTGGAGATGCTGAGGATGGGTTTCTGCAGGTTGTGTTATTGGTAGGTGATTGAAGATGCTGAGGATGGATTTCTGCAGGTTGTGTTATTGGATGGTGAGTGAAGATGCTGAGGATGGGTTTATGCAGGTTCTGTTATTGGGAGGTGAGTGGAGATGCTGAGGATGGGTTTCTGCAGGATGTGTTATTGGGAGGTTAGTGGAGATGCTGAGGATGGGTTTCTGCAGGTTGTGTTATTGGGAGGTAAGTGGAGATGCAGAGGATGGGTTTCTGCAGGTCGTTATTGGGACGTAAGTTGGGATGCTGAGGATGGGTTTCTGCAGGTCGTGTTATTGGGAGGTGAGTGGAGATGCTGAGGATGGGTTTCTGCAGGTTGTGTTATTGGAAGATGAGTGGAGATGTCGAGGATGGCTTTCTGCAGGTTGTGTTATTGGAAGGTGAGTGGAGATGCTGAGGATGGGTTTCTGCAGGTTGTGTTATTGGAAGGTGAGTGAAGATGCTGAGGATGGGTTTCTGCAGGTTGTGTTATTGGAAGGTTAGTGAAGATGCTCAGGATGTGTTTCTGCAGGTTGTGTTATTCGGAGGTGAGTGAAGATGCTGAGGATGGGTTTCTGCAGGTTGTGTCATTGGAAGGTCAGTAGAGATGCTGTGGATGGGTTTCTGCAGGTTGTGTTATTGGGAGGTGAGTGGAGAGGCTGAGGATGGGTTTCTGCAGGTTGTGTTATTGGGAGGTGAGTGAAGATGCTGAGAATGGGTTTCTGCAGGTTGTGTAATTGGGAGTTATGTGGAAATGCTGAGGATGGGTTTCTGCAGGTTGTGTTATTGGAAGAATAGTGAAGGTGCTGAGGATGGGTTTCTGCAGGTTGTGTTATTGGGAGGTGAGTGGAGATGCTGAGGATGGGTTTCTGCAGGTTGTGTTATTGGAAGGTTAGGGAAGATGCTGAGGATGGATTTCTGCAGGTTGTGTTATTGGGAGGTGAGTGAAGATGCTGAGGACGGGTTTCTGCTGGTTGTGTTATTGGGAGGTGAGTGGAGATGCTGAGGATGGGTTTCTGCAGGTTGTGTAATTGGGAGGTGAGTGAAGATGCTGAGGATGGTTTTCTGCAGGTTGTGTTATTGGGAGGTGAGTGGAGATACGGAGGATGGGTTTCTGCAGGTTGTGTTATTGGGAGGTGAGTGGAGGTGCTGATGATGGGTTTCTGCAGGTTGTGTTACTGGGAGGTTAGAGAAGATGCTGAGGATGGGTTTCTGCAGGTTGTGTTATGTTGAGTTGAGTGGAGATGCTGAGGATGGATTTCGGCAGGTTGTGTTAATGGGAGGTGAATGGAGATGCAGAGGATGGGTTTCTGCAGGTTGTGTTATTGGAAGGTGAGTGGAGATGCTGAGGATGGGTTTCTACAGGTTGTGTTATTGAGAGGCGAGTGGAGATGCAGAGGATGGGTTTCTGCAGGTTGTGGTATTGGAAGGTTTGTGAAGATGCTGAGGATGGGTTTCTGCAGGTTGTGTTATTGGAAGGTGAGTGAAGATTCTGAGGATGGGTTTCTGCAGGTTGTGTTATTAGGAGGTGAGTGGAGATTCTGAGAATGGGTTTCTGCCGGTTGTGCTATTGGGAGGTGAGTGGAGATGCTGAGGATGGGTTTCTGCAGGTTGTGTTATTGGGAGGTGAGTGGAGATGCTGAGGATGGGTTTCTGAAGGTTGTGTTATTGGGAGGTGAGTGGAGATGCTGAGGATGGGTTTCTGCAGGTTGTGTTATTGGGAGGTGAGTGAAGATGCTGAGACTGGGTTTCTGCAGGTTTTGTTATTGGGAGGTGAGTGAAGATGCTGAGGATGGGTTTCTGCAGGTTGTGTTATTGGGAGGTGTGTGAAGATGCTGAGGATGGGTTTCTGCATGTTGTGTTATTGGAAGGTGAGTGAAGATGCTGAGGATGGGTTTCTGCAGGTTGTGTAATTGGGAGATGAGTGGAGATGCTGAGGATGGGTTTCTGCAGGTTGTGTTATTGGGAGATGAGTGACGATTCTGAGAATGGGTTTCTGCAGGTTGTGTTATTGGGAGGTGAGTGAAGATGCTGAGGATGCGTTTCTGCAGGTTGTGTTCTTGGAAGGTGAGTGAAGATGCTGAGGATGTGTTTCTGCAGGTTGTGTCATTGGAAGGTGAGTGGAGTAGCTGAGGATGGGTTTCTGCAGGTAGTGTTATTGGGAGGTTAGTGGAGTTGTTGAGGATGGGTTTCTGCAGGTTGTGTTATTGGGAGGTGAGTGGAGATGCTGAGGATGGATTTCTGCAGGTTGTGGTATTGGGAGGTTAGTGGAGATGCTGAGGATGGATTTCTGTAGGTTGTGTTATTGGAATGTGAGTGAAGATGCTGAGGATGGTTTCCTGCACGTTGTGTTATTGGGAGGTTAGTGAAGATGCTGATGATGGGTTTCTGCAGGTTGTGTTTTTGGGAGGTGAGTGAAGATGCTGAGGATGGGTTTCTGCAGGTTGTGTTACTGGGAGGTGAGTGGAGATGCTGAGGATGGGTTCCTGCAGTTTGTGTTATTGGGAGGTGTGTGGCGATGCTGAGGATAGGTTTCTCCAGGTTATGTTATTGTAAGGAGATGGAGATGCTGAGGATGGGTTTCTGCAGGTGGTGTTATTGGGAGGTGAGTGGAGATGCTGAGGATGGGTTTCTGCAGGTTGTGTTATTGGGAGGTTAGTGGAGATGCTGAGGATGGGTTTCTGCAGGTTGTGTTATTGGGAGGTGTGTGGTGATGCTGAGGATAGGTTTCTGCAGGTTATGTTATTGTAAGGAGATGGAGATGCTGAGGATGGGTTTCTGCAGGTTGTGTTATTGGGAGGTGAGTGGAGATGATGAGGATGGTTTTCTGCATGTTGTGTTATTGGGAGGTGAGTGGAGATGCTGAGGATGGGCTTCTGCAGGTGGAGATAATGAGGATGGGTTTCTGCAGGTTGTGTTATTGGAAGGTGAGTGAAGATGCTGAGGATGGGTTTCTGCAGGTTGTGTTATTGGAAGGTTAGTGAAGATGCTCAGGATGTGTTTCTGCAGGTTGTGTTATTCGGAGGTGAGTGAAGATGCTGAGGATGGGTTTCTGCAGGTTGTGTCATTGGAAGGTCAGTAGAGATGCTGAGGATGGGGTTCTGCAGGTTGTGTTATTGGGAGGTGAGTGGAGATGCTGAGGATGGGTTTCTGCAGGTTGTGTTATTGGGAGGTGAGTGAAGATGCTGAGAATGGGTTTCTGCAGGTTGTGTAATTGGGAGTTATGTGGAAATGCTGAGGATGGGTTTCTGCATGTTGTGTTATTGGAAGAATAGTGAAGATGCTGAGGATGGGTTTCTGCAGGTTGTGTTATTGGGAGGTGAGTGGAGATGCTGAGGATGGGTTTCTGCAGATTGTGGTATTGGGAGGTGAGTGAAGATGCTGAGGATGTGTTTCTGCAGGTTGTGTTATTGGGAGGTGATTGAAGATGCTGAGGATGGTTTTCTGCAGATTGTGTTATTGGAAGGTTAGGGAAAATGCTGAGGATGGTTTTCTGCAGGTTGTGTTATTGGAAGGTTAGGGAAGATGCTGAGGATGGTTTTCTGCAGATTGTGTTATTAGAAGGTTATTGAAGATTCTGAGGATGGGTTCTGCAGGTTGTGTTATTGGGAGGTGAGTTGAGATGCTGAGGATGAGTTTCTGCAGGTTTTGTTATTGGAAGGTTAGTGAAGATGCTGAGGATGGGTTTCTGCAGGTTGTGTTAATGGGAGGTGAGTGAAGATGCTGAGGATGTGTTTCTGCAGGTTGTGTTATTGGGAGGTGAGTGAAGATGCTGAGGATGGTTTTCTGCAGATTGTGTTATTGGAAGGTTAGGGAAAATGCTGAGGATGGTTTTCTGCAGGTTGTGTTATTGGGAAGTGAGAGGAGATGCTGAGGATGTGTTTCTGCAGGTTGTGTTCTTGGAAGGTTAGGGAAGATGCTGAGGATGGTTTTCTGCAGATTGTGTTATTAGAAGGTTATTGAAGATTCTGAGGATGGGTTCTGCAGGTTGTGTTATTGGGAGGTGAGTTGAGATGCTGAGGATGAGTTTCTGCAGGTTTTGTTATTGGAAGGTTAGTGAAGATGCTGAGGATGGGTTTCTGCAGTTTGTGTTATTCGAAGGTGAGTGGAGATGCTGAGGATGGGTTTCTGCAGGTTGTGTTATTGGGAGGTGAGTGGAGATGCTGTGGATTGGTTTCTGCAGGTTGTGTCATTGGAAGGTCAGTGGAGATGGTGAGAATGGGTTTCTGCAGGTTGTGCTATTGGGAGCAGAGTGGAGATGCTGTGGAACTGTTTCCTGCAGATTGTGTTATTAGAAGGTTATTGAAGATTCTGAGGATGGGTTCTGCAGGTTGTGTTATTGGGAGGTGAGTTGAGATGCTGAGGATGGGTTTCTGCAGGTTTTGTTATTGGAAGGTTAGTGAAGATGCTGAGGATGGGTCTCTGCAGCTTGTGTCATTGGAAGGTCTGTAGAGATGCTGAGAATGGGGTTCTGCAGGTTGTGTTTTTGGGAGGTGAGTGAAGATGCTGAGGATGGGTTTCGGCAGGTTGTGTTATTGGGAGATGAGTGGAGATGCTGAGGATGGGTTTCTGCAGGTTGTGTTATTGGGAGGTGAGTGAAGGTGCTGAGGATGGGTTTCTGCAGGTTGTGTTATTGGGAGGTGAGTGAAGATGCTGAGGATGGGTTTCTGCAGGTTGTGTTATTGGGAGGTGAGTGGAGATGCTGAGGATGGGTTTCTGCAGGTTGTGTTATTGGGAGGTGAGTGAAGATGCTGAGGATGGATTTCTGCAGGTTGTGTTATTGGATGGTGAGTGAAGATGCTGAGGATGGGTTTATGCAGGTTCTGTTATTGGGAGGTGAGTGGAGATGC
Organism: Scyliorhinus torazame; assembly: GCF_047496885.1. Lineage (NCBI taxonomy): Eukaryota > Metazoa > Chordata > Chondrichthyes > Carcharhiniformes > Scyliorhinidae > Scyliorhinus > Scyliorhinus torazame. The sequence continues at coordinate 1,615,950 of NW_027307770.1, forward strand.
TGAGGATGGGTTTCTGCAGGATGTGTTATTGGGAGGTTAGTGGAGATGCTGAGCATGGGTTTCTGCAGGTTGTGTTATTGGGAGGTAAGTGGAGATGCAGAGGATGGGTTTCTGCAGGTCGTTATTGGGACGTAAGTTGGGATGCTGAGGATGGGTTTCTGCAGGTCGTGTTATTGGGAGGTGATGGAGATGCTGAGGATGGGTTTCTGCAGTTCGTGTTATTGGGAGGTGAGTGGAGATGCTGAGGATGGGTTTCTGCAGGTTGTGTTATTGGAAGATGAGTGGAGATGTCGATAATGGCTTTCTGCAGGTTGTGTTATTGGAAGGTGAGTTGAGATGCTGAGGATGGGTTTCTGCAGGTTGTGTTATTGGAAGGTGAGTGAAGATGCTGAGGATGGGTTTCTGCAGGTTGTGTTATTGGAAGGTTAGTGAAGATGCTCAGGATGTGTTTCTGCAGGTTGTGTTATTCGGAGGTGAGTGAAGATGCTGAGGATGGGTTTCTGCAGGTTGTGTCATTGGAAGGTCAGTAGAGATGCTGAGGATGGGGTTCTGCAGGTTGTGTTATTGGGAGGTGAGTGGAGATGCTGAGGATGGGTTTCTGCAGGTTGTGTTATTGGGAGGTGAGTGAAGATGCTGAGAATGGGTTTCTGCAGGTTGTGTAATTGGGAGTTATGTGGAAATGCTGAGGATGGGTTTCTGCAGGTTGTGTTATTGGAAGAATAGTGAAGATGCTGAGGATGGGGTTCTGCAGGTTGTGTTATTGGGAGGTGAGTGGAGATGCTGAGGATGGGTTTCTGCAGATTGTTGTATTGGGAGGTGAGTGAAGATGCTGAGGATGTGTTTCTGCAGGTTGTGTTATTGGGAGGTGAGTGAAGATGCTGAGGATGGTTTTCTGCAGATTGTGTTATTGGAAGGTTAGGGAAAATGCTGAGGATGGTTTTCTGCAGGTTGTGTTATTGGGAAGTGAGAGGAGATGCTGAGGATGGGTTTCTGCAGGTTGTGTTATTGGAAGGTGAGTAGGAGATGCTGAGGATGTGTTTCTGCAGGTTGTGTTATTGGGAGGTTAGTGAAGATTCTGAGGATGGGTTCTGCAGGTTGTGTTATTGGGAGGTGAGTGGAGATGCTGAGGATGGGTTTCTGCAGGTTGTGTTATTGGAAGGTGAGTAGGAGATGCTGAGGATGTGTTTCTGCAGGTTGTGTTATTGGGAGGTTAGTGAAGATTCTGAGGATGGGTTCTGCAGGTTGTGTTATTGGGAGGTGAGTTGAGATGCTGAGGATGAGTTTCTGCAGGTTTTGTTATTGGAAGGTTAGTGAAGATGCTGAGGATGGTTTTCTGCAGATTGTGTTATTAGAAGGTTATTGAAGATTCTGAGGATGGGTTCTGCAGGTTGTGTTATTGGGAGGTGAGTTGAGATGCTGAGGATGAGTTTCTGCAGGTTTTGTTATTGGAAGGTTAGTGAAGATGCTGAGGATGGGTTTCTGCAGTTTGTGTTATTGGGAGGTGAGTGAAGATGCTGAGGATGGGTTTTTGCAGGTTGTGTTATTGGGAGGTGAGTGGAGATGCTGTGGATTGGTTTCTGCAGGTTGTGTTATTGGAAGGTGAGTGGAGATGCTGAGGACGGGTTTCTGCAGGTTGTGTTATTGGGAGGTGAGTGGAGATGCTGAGGACGGGTTTCTGCAGTTTGTGTCATTGGAAGGTCAGTGGAGATGGTGAGAATGGGTTTCTGCAGGTTGTGCTATTGGGAGCAGAGTGGAGATGCTGTGGAACTGTTTCCTGCAGATTGTGTTATTAGAAGGTTATTGAAAATTCTAAGGATGGGTTCTGCAGGTTGTTTTATTGGGAGGTGAGTTGAGATGCTGAGGATGGGTTTCTGCAGGTTTTGTTATTGGATGGTTAGTGAAGATGCTGAGGATGGGTCTCTGCAGCTTGTGTCATTGGAAGGTCTGTAGAGATGCTGAGAATGGGGTTCTGCAGGTTGTGTTTTTGGGAGGTGAGTGAAGATGCTGAGGATGGGTTTCGGCAGGTTGTGTTATTGGGAGGTGAGTGAAGATGCTGAGGATGGGTTTCTGCAGTTTGTGTTATTGGGAGGTGGGTGAAGATGCTGAGGATGGGTTTCTGCAGGTTGTGTTATTGGGAGGTGAGTGGAGATGCTGAGGATGGGTTTCTGCAGGTTGTGTTATTGGTAGGTGATTGAAGATGCTGAGGATGGATTTCTGCAGGTTGTGTTATTGGATGGTGAGTGAAGATGCTGAGGATGGGTTTATGCAGGTTCTGTTATTGGGAGGTGAGTGGAGATGCTGAGGATGGGTTTCTGAAAGTTGTGTTATTGAAAGCTGAGTGGAGATGCTGAGGATGGGTTTCTGCAGGTTGTGTTATTGGAAGGTGAGTGAAGAAGCTGAGAATGCGTTTCTGCAGGTTGTGTTCTTGGGAGGTGAGTGGAGACGATGAGGATGGGTTTCTGCAGGTTGTGTTCTTGGGAGGTGAGTGGAAATGCTGAGGATGGGTTTCGGCAGGTTGTGTTATTGGGAGGTGAGTGGAGATGCTGAGGATGGGTTTCTGCAGGTTGTGTTATTGGAAGGTTAGTGAAGATTCTGAGGAAGTGTTTCTGCAGGTTGTGTTATTGGGAGGTGAGTGGAGATGCTGAGGATGGGTTTCTGCAGGTTGTGTTATTGTGAGGTGATTGGAGATGCTGAGGATGGGTTTCTGCAGGTTGTGTTATTGGGAGGTGAGTGGAGATGCTGAGGATGGGTTTCTGCAGGTTGTGTTATTGGGAGGTGAGTGGAGATGCTGAGGATGGGTTTCTGCAGGTTGTGTTATTGTGAGGTGATTGGAGGTGCTGCGGATGGGTTTCTGCAGGTTGTGTTATTGGGATGTGAGTGGAGATTCTGAGGATGGGTTTCTGCAGGTTGTGTTATTGGGAGGTGAGTGAAGATGCTGAGGATGGGTTTCTGCAGATTGTGGTATTGGGAGGTGAGTGAAGATGCTGAGGATGTGTTTCTGCAGGTTGTGTTATTGGGAGGTGAGTGAAGATGCTGAGGATGGTTTTCTGCAGATTGTGTTATTGGAACGTTAGGGAAAATGCTGAGGATGGTTTTCTGCAGGTTGTGTTATTGGGAAGTGAGAGGAGATGCTGAGGATGTGTTTCTGCAGGTTGTGTTCTTGGAAGGTTAGGGAAGATGCTGAGGATGGTTTTCTGCAGATTGTGTTATTAGAAGGTTATTGAAGATTCTGAGGATGGGTTCTGCAGGTTGTGTTATTGGGAGGTGAGTTGAGATGCTGAGGATGAGTTTCTGCAGGTTTTGTTATTGGAAGGTTAGTGAAGATGCTGAGGATGGGTTTCTGCAGTTTGTGTTATTGGGAGGTGAGTGAAGATGCTGAGGATGGGTTTTTGCAGGTTGTGTTATTGGGAGGTGAGTGGAGATGCTGTGGATTGGTTTCTGCAGGCTTTGTTATTGGAAGGTGAGTGGAGATGCTGAGGACGGGTTTCTGCAGTTTGTGTCATTGGAAGGTCAGTGGAGATGGTGAGAATGGGTTTCTGCAGGTTGTGCTATTGGGAGCAGAGTGGAGATGCTGTGGAACTGTTTCCTGCAGATTGTGTTATTAGAAGGTTATTGAAGATTCTGATGATGGGTTCTGCAGATTGTGTTATTGGGAGGTGAGTTGAGATGCTGAGGATGGGTTTCTGCAGGTTTTGTTATTGGAAGGTGAGTGAAGATGCTGAGGATGGGTTTCTGCAGGTTGTGTTATTGGGAGGTGAGTGAAGATGCTGAGGATGGATTTTTGCAAGTTGTGTTCTTGGGAGGTGAGTGGAGATGCTGAGGATGGGTTTCTGCAGGTTGTGTTATTGGGAGGTGAGTGAAGATGCTGAGGATGGGTTTTTGCAAGTTGTGTTCTTGGGAGGTGAGTGGAGATGCTGAGGATGGGTTTCTGCAGGTTGTGTTATTGGGAGGTGAGTGGAGATGCTGAGGATGGGTTTATGCAGGTTGTGTTATTGGGAGGTGAGTGAAGATGCTGAGGATGGGTTTTTGCAAGTTGTGTTCTTGGGAGGTGAGTGGAGATGCTGAGGATGGGTTTCTGCAGGTTGTGTTATTGGTAGGTGATTGAAGATGCTGAGGATGGATTTCTGCAGGTTGTGTTATTGGATGGTGAGTGAAGATGCTGAGGATGGGTTTATGCAGGTTCTGTTATTGGGAGGTGAGTGGAGATGCTGAGGATGGGTTTCTGCAGGATGTGTTATTGGGAGGTTAGTGGAGATGCTGAGGATGGGTTTCTGCAGGTTGTGTTATTGGGAGGTAAGTGGAGATGCAGAGGATGGGTTTCTGCAGGTCGTTATTGGGACGTAAGTTGGGATGCTGAGGATGGGTTTCTGCAGGTCGTGTTATTGGGAGGTGAGTGGAGATGCTGAGGATGGGTTTCTGCAGGTTGTGTTATTGGAAGATGAGTGGAGATGTCGAGGATGGCTTTCTGCAGGTTGTGTTATTGGAAGGTGAGTGGAGATGCTGAGGATGGGTTTCTGCAGGTTGTGTTATTGGAAGGTTAGTGAAGATGCTCAGGATGTGTTTCTGCAGGTTGTGTTATTCGGAGGTGAGTGAAGATGCTGAGGATGGGTTTCTGCAGGTTGTGTCATTGGAAGGTCAGTAGAGATGCTGAGGATGGGTTTCTGCAGGTTGTGTTATTGGGAGGTGAGTGGAGAGGCTGAGGATGGGTTTCTGCAGGTTGTGTTATTGGGAGGTGAGTGAAGATGCTGAGAATGGGTTTCTGCAGGTTGTGTAATTGGGAGTTATGTGGAAATGCTGAGGATGGGTTTCTGCAGGTTGTGTTATTGGAAGAATAGTGAAGGTGCTGAGGATGGGTTTCTGCAGGTTGTGTTATTGGGAGGTGAGTGGAGATGCTGAGGATGGGTTTCTGCAGGTTGTGTTATTGGAAGGTTAGGGAAGATGCTGAGGATGGATTTCTGCAGGTTGTGTTATTGGGAGGTGAGTGAAGATGCTGAGGACGGGTTTCTGCTGGTTGTGTTATTGGGAGGTGAGTGGAGATGCTGAGGATGGGTTTCTGCAGGTTGTGTAATTGGGAGGTGAGTGAAGATGCTGAGGATGGTTTTCTGCAGGTTGTGTTATTGGGAGGTGAGTGGAGATACGGAGGATGGGTTTCTGCAGGTTGTGTTATTGGGAGGTGAGTGGAGGTGCTGATGATGGGTTTCTGCAGGTTGTGTTACTGGGAGGTTAGAGAAGATGCTGAGGATGGGTTTCTGCAGGTTGTGTTATGTTGAGTTGAGTGGAGATGCTGAGGATGGATTTCGGCAGGTTGTGTTAATGGGAGGTGAATGGAGATGCAGAGGATGGGTTTCTGCAGGTTGTGTTATTGGAAGGTGAGTGGAGATGCTGAGGATGGGTTTCTGCAGGTTGTGTTATTGAGAGGCGAGTGGAGATGCAGAGGATGGGTTTCTGCAGGTTGTGGTATTGGAAGGTTTGTGAAGATGCTGAGGATGGGTTTCTGCAGGTTGTGTTATTGGAAGGTGAGTGAAGATTCTGAGGATGGGTTTCTGCAGGTTGTGTTATTAGGAGGTGAGTGGAGATTCTGAGAATGGGTTTCTGCCGGTTGTGCTATTGGGAGGTGAGTGGAGATGCTGAGGATGGGTTTCTGCAGGTTGTGTTATTGGGAGGTGAGTGGAGATGCTGAGGATGGGTTTCTGAAGGTTGTGTTATTGGGAGGTGAGTGGAGATGCTGAGGATGGGTTTCTGCAGGTTGTGTTATTGGGAGGTGAGTGAAGATGCTGAGAATGGGTTTCTGCAGGTTTTGTTATTGGGAGGTGAGTGAAGATGCTGAGGATGGGTTTCTGCAGGTTGTGTTATTGGGAGGTGTGTGAAGATGCTGAGGATGGGTTTCTGCATGTTGTGTTATTGGAAGGTGAGTGAAGATGCTGAGGATGGGTTTCTGCAGGTTGTGTAATTGGGAGATGAGTGGAGATGCTGAGGATGGGTTTCTGCAGGTTGTGTTATTGGGAGATGAGTGACGATTCTGAGAATGGGTTTCTGCAGGTTGTGTTATTGGGAGGTGAGTGAAGATGCTGAGGATGCGTTTCTGCAGGTTGTGTTCTTGGAAGGTGAGTGAAGATGCTGAGGATGTGTTTCTGCAGGTTGTGTCATTGGAAGGTGAGTGGAGTAGCTGAGGATGGGTTTCTGCAGGTAGTGTTATTGGGAGGTTAGTGGAGTTGTTGAGGATGGGTTTCTGCAGGTTGTGTTATTGGGAGGTGAGTGGAGATGCTGAGGATGGGTTTCTGCAGGTTGTGGTATTGGGAGGTTAGTGGAGATGCTGAGGATGGATTTCTGTAGGTTGTGTTATTGGAATGTGAGTGAAGATGCTGAGGATGGTTTCCTGCACGTTGTGTTATTGGGAGGTTAGTGAAGATGCTGATGATGGGTTTCTGCAGGTTGTGTTTTTGGGAGGTGAGTGAAGATGCTGAGGATGGGTTTCTGCAGGTTGTGTTACTGGGAGGTGAGTGGAGATGCTGAGGATGGGTTCCTGCAGTTTGTGTTATTGGGAGGTGTGTGGCGATGCTGAGGATAGGTTTCTCCAGGTTATGTTATTGTAAGGAGATGGAGATGCTGAGGATGGGTTTCTGCAGGTTGTGTTATTGGGAGGTGAGTGGAGATGCTGAGGATGGGTTTCTGCAGGTTGTGTTATTGGGAGGTTAGTGGAGATGCTGAGGATGGGTTTCTGCAGGTTGTGTTATTGGGAGGTGTGTGGTGATGCTGAGGATAGGTTTCTGCAGGTTATGTTATTGTAAGGAGATGGAGATGCTGAGGATGGGTTTCTGCAGGTTGTGTTATTGGGAGGTGAGTGGAGATGATGAGGATGGGTTTCTGCATGTTGTGTTATTGGGAGGTGAGTGGAGATGCTGAGGATGGGCTTCTGCAGGTGGAGATAATGAGGATGGGTTTCTGCAGGTTGTGTTATTGGAAGGTGAGTGAAGATTCTGAGGATGGGTTTCTGCAGGTTGTGTTATTAGGAGGTGAGTGGAGATTCTGAGAATGGGTTTCTGCCGCTTGTGCTATTGGGAGCTGAGTGGAGATGCTGAGGATGGGTTTCTGAAGGTTGTGTTATTGGGAGGTGAGTGGAGATGCTCGGGATGTGTTTCTGCAGGTTGTGTTATTCGGAGGTGTGTGAAGATGCTGAGGATGGGTTTCTGCATGTTGTGTTATTGGAAGGTGAGTGAAGATGCTGAGGATGGGTTTCTGCAGGTTGTGTAATTGGGAGATGAGTGGAGATGCTGAGGATGGGTTTCTGCAGAAAGTGTTATTGGGAGATGAGTGACGATTCTGAGAATGGGTTTCTGCAGGTTGTGTTATTGGGAGGTGAGTGAAGATGCTGAGGATGCGTTTCTACAGGTTGTGTTCTTGGAAGGTGAGTGAAGATGCTGAGGATGTGTTTCTGCAGGTTGTGTTATTGGAAGGTCAGTAGAGATGCTGAGAATGGGATTCTGCAGGTTGTGTAATTGGGAGATGAGTGGAGATGCTGAGGATGGGTTCCTGCAGGTTGTGTTATTGGGAGATGAGTGACGATTCTGAGGATGGGTTTCTGCATGTTGTGTTATTGGGAGGTGAGTGAAGATGCTGAGGATGCGTTTCTGCAGGTTGTGTTCTTGGGAGGTGAGTGAAGATGCTGAGGATGTGTTTCTGCAGGTTGTGTCATTGGAAGGTGAGTGGAGGTGCTGAGGATGGGTTTCTGCAGGTAGTGTTATTGGGAGGTTAGTGGAGTTGTTGAGGATGGGTTTCTGCAGGTTGTGTTATTGTGAGGTGAGTGGAGATGCTGAGGATGGGTTTCTGCAGGTTGTGGTATTGGGAGGTTAGTGGAGATGCTGAGGATGGATTTCTGTAGGTTGTGTTATTGGAATGTGAGTGAAGATGCTGAGGATGGTTTCCTGCACGTTGTGTTATTGGGAGGTTAGTGAAGATGCTGATGATGGGTTTCTGCAGGTTGTGTTATTGAGAGGTGAGTGAAGATGCTGAGAATGGGTTTCTGCAGGTTGTGTTATTGGGAGGCGAGCGGAGATGCTGAGGATGGGTTCCTGCAGTTTGTGTTATTGGGAGGTGTGTGGAGATGCTGAGGATAGGTTTCTGCAGGTTATGTTATTGTAAGGAGATGGAGATGCTGAGGATGGGTTTCTGCAGGTTGTGTTATTGGGAGGTGAGTGGAGATGATGAGGATGGGTTTCTGCAGGTTGTGTTATTGGGAGGTGAGTGGAGATGCTGAGGATGGGCTTCTGCAGATGGAGATAATGAGGATGGGTTTCTGCAGGTTGTGTTATTGGAAGGTGAGTGAAGATTCTGAGGATGGGTTTCTGCAGGTTGTGTTATTAGGAGGTGAGTGGAGATTCTGAGAATGGGTTTCTGCCGGTTGTGCTATTGGGAGCTGAGTGGAGATGCTGAGGAAGGGTTTCTGAAGGTTGTGTTATTGGGAGGTGAGTGGAGATGCTGAGGATGTGTTTCTGCAGGTTGTGTTATTCGGAGGTGTGTGAAGATGCTGAGGATGGGTTTCTGCAGGTTGTGTAATTGGGAGATGAGTGGAGATGCTGAGGATGGGTTTCTGCAGGTTGTGTTATTGGGAGATGAGTGACGATTCTGAGGATGGATTTCTGCAGGTTGTGTTATTGGGAGGTGAGTGAAGATGCTGAGGATGCGTTTCTGCAGGTTGTGTTCTTGGGAGGTGAGTGAAGATGCTGAGGATGTGTCTCTGCAGGTTGTGTTATTGGAAGGTCAGTAGAGATGCTGAGAATGGGATTCTGCAGGTTGTGTAATTGGCAGATGAGTGGAGATGCTGAGGATGGGTTTCTGCAGGTTGTGTTATTGGGAGATGAGTGACGATTCTGAGGATGGGTTTCTGCATGTTGTGTTATTGGAAGGTGAGTGAAGATGCTGAGGATGGGTTTCTGCAGGTTGTGTAATTGGGAGATGAGTGGAGATGCTAAGGATGGGTTTCTGCAGGTTGTGTTATTGGGAGATGAGTGACGATTCTGAGGATGGATTTCTGCAGGTTGTGTTATTGGGAGGTGAGTGAAGATGCAGAGAATGCGTTTCTGCAGGTTGTGTTCTTGGGAGGTGAGTGAAGATGCTGAGGATGTGTCTCTGCAGGTTGTGTTATTGGAAGGTCAGTAGAGATGCTGAGAATGGGTTTCTGCAGGTTGTGTTATTGGGAGGTGAGTGAAGATGTTGGGGATGTGTTTCTGCAGGTTGTGTTATTCGGAGGTGTGTGAAGATGCTGAGGATGGGTTTCTGCATGTTGTGTTATTGGAAGGTGAGTGAAGATGCTGAGGATGGGTTTCTGCAGGTTGTGTAATTGGGAGATGAGTGGAGATGCTGAGGATGGGTTTCTGCAGGTTGTGTTATTGGGAGATGAGTGACGATTCTGAGGATGGGTTTCTGCAGGTTGTGTTATTGGGAGGTGAGTGAAGATGCCGAGGATGCGTTTCTTCAGGTTGTGTTCTTGGGAGGTGAGTGAAGATGCTGAGGATGTGTTTCTGCAGGTTGTGTTATTGGAAGGTCAGTAGAGATGCTGAGAATGGGATTCTGCAGGTTGTGTAATTGGGAGATGAGTGGAGATGCTGAGGATGGGTTTCTGCAGGTTGTGTTATTGGGAGATGAGTGACGATTCTGAGGATGGGTTTCTGCAGGTTGTGTTATTGGGAGGTGAGTGAAGATGCCGAGGATGCGTTTCTTCAGGTTGTGTTATTGGAAGGTGAGTGGAGATGCTGAGGATGGGTTTCTGCAGGTTGTGTTATTGGGAGATGAGTGACGATTCTGAGGATGGGTTTCTGCAGGTTGTGTTATTGGGAGGTGAGTGAAGATGCTGAGGATGGGTTTCTGCAGGTTGTGTTATTGGGAGGTGAGTGAAGATGCTGAGGATGGGTTTCTGCAGGTTGTGTTATTGGGAGGTGAGTGAAGATGCTGAGGATGGGTTTTTGCAGGTTGTGTTATTGGGAGGTGAGTGAAGATGCTGAGAATGGGTTTCTGCAGGTTGTGTTATTGGGAGGTTAGTGAAGATGCTGAGAATGGGTTTCTGCAACTTGTGTTATTGGAAGGTGAGTGGAGATGCTGAGGATGGATTTCTGCAGGTTGTGTTATTGGGAGGTTAGGGAAGATGCTGAGAATTGCTTTCTGCAGGTTGTGTTATTGGGACGTAAGTGGAAATGCTGAGGATGGGTTTCTGCAGGTTGTGTTATTGGAAGATTTGTGAAGATTCTGAGGATGGGTTTCTGCAGGTTGCGTTATTGGAAGATTTGTGAAGATGCTGAGGATGGGTTTCTGCAGGTTGTGTTATTGGAAGATTTGTGAAGATGCTGAGGATGGGTTTCTGCAGGTTGTATTATTGGGAGGTGAGTGAAGATGCTGAGGATGCGTTTCTGCAGGTTGTGTTCTTGGGAGGTGAGTGAAGATGCTGAGGATGTGTTTCTGCAGGTTGTGTTATTGGAAGGTGAGTGGAGTTGCTGAGGATGGGTTTCTGCAGGTTGTGTTATTGGGAGGTGAGTGGAGATGCTGAGGATGGATTTCTGCAGGTTGTGGTATTGGGAGGTTAGTAGAGATGCTGAGGATGGATTTCTGTAGGTTGTGTTATTGGGAGGTGAGTGAAGATGCTGAGGATGGGTTTCTGCAGGTTGTGTTATTGGAAGGTGAGTGGAGATGCTGAGGATGGGTTTCTGCAGGTTGTGTTATTGGGAGGTGAGTGGAGATGCTGATGATGGGTTTCTGCAGGTTGTGTCATTGGGAGGTGAGTGAAGATGCTGAGAATGGGCTTCTGCAGGTTGTGTTATTGGAAGGTGAGTGGAGATGCTGAGGATGGGTTTCTGCAGGTTGTGTTATTGGGAGGTGAGTGGAGATGCTGAGGATGTGTTTCTGCAGGTTGTGTTATTGGGAGGTTCGTGGAGTTGCTGAGGATGTGTTTCTGCAGGTTGTGTTATTGGGAGGTGAGTGGAGATGCTGAGGATGGATTTCTGCAGGTTGTGGTATTGGGAGATTAGTGGAGATGCTGAGGATGGATTTCTGTAGGTTGTGTTATTGGAATGTGAGTGAAGATGCTGAGGATGGTTTCCTGCCCGTTGTGTTATTGGGAGGTTAGTGAAGATGCTGATGATGGGTTTCTGCAGGTTGTGTCATTGGGAGGTGAGTGAAGATGCTGAGAATGGGCTTCTGCAGGTTGTGTTATTGGAAGGTGAGTGGAGATGCTGAGGATGGGTTTCTGCAGGTTGTGTTATTGGGAGGTGAGTGTAGATGCTGAGGATTGCTTTCTGCAGGTTGTGTTATTGGCACGTAAGTGGAAATGCTGAGGATGGGTTCCTGCAGTTTGTGTTATTGGGAGTTGTGGGGAGATGCTGAGGATAGGTTTCAGCAGGTTATGTTATTGTAAGGAGATGGAGATGCTGAGGATGGGTTTCTGCAGATTGTGTTATTGGGAGGTGAGTGGAGATGCTGAGGATGGGTTTCTGCAGATTGTGTTATTGGGAGGTGAGTGAAGATGCTGAGGATGGGTTTCTGCAGGTTGTGTTATTGGGAGGTTAGTGAAGATGCTGAAGATGGGTATCTCCAGTTTGTGTTATTGGGAGGTGAGTGAAGATGCTGAGGATGGGTTTCTGCAGGTTGTGTTATTGGGAGGTGAGTGAAGATGCTGAGAATGGGTTTCTGCAGGTTGTTTTATTGGGAGGTGAGTGGAGATGCTGAGGATAGGTTTCTGCAGGTTATGTTATTGTAAGGAGATGGAGATGCTGAGGATGGGTTTCTGCAGGTTGTGTTATTGGGACGTGAGTGGAGATGATGAGGATGGGTTTCTGCAGGTTGTGTTATTGGGAGGTGAGTGGAGATGCTGAGGATGGGCTTCTGCAGGTGGAGATAATGAGGATGGGTTTCTGCAGGTTGTGTTATTGGAAGGTGAGTGAAGATTCTGAGGATGGGTTTCTGCAGGTTGTGTTATTAGGAGGTGAGTGGAGATTCTGAGAATGGGTTTCTGCCGATGGGCTATTGGGAGCTGAGTGGAGATGCTGAGGATAGGTTTCTGCAGGTTATGTTATTGTAAGGAGATGGAGATGCTGAGGATGGGTTTCTGCAGGTTGTGTTATTGGGAGGTGAGTGGAGATGCTGAGGATGGGTTTCTGCAGGTTGTGTTATTGGGAGGTGAGTGAAGATGCTGAGAATGGGTTTCTGCAGGTTGTGTTATTGGAAGGTGAGTGGAGATGCTGAGGATGGGTTTCTGCAGGTTGTGTTATTGGGAGGTTAATGAAGATGCTGATGATGGGTTTCTGCAGGTTGTGTTATTGGGAGGTGAGTGAAGATGCTGAGAATGGGTTTCTGCAGGTTGTGTTATTGGAAGTTGAGTGGAGATGCTGAGGATGGGTTTCTGCAGGTTGTGTTATTGGGAGGTGAGTGAAGATGCTGAGAATGGGTTTCTGCAGGTTGTGTTATTGGGAGGTTAGGGAAGATGCTGAGGATTGCTTTCTGCAGGTTGTGTTATTGGGACGTAAGTGGAAATGCTGAGGATGGGTTCTGCAGGTTGTGTTATTGGAAGATTTGTGAAGATGCTGAGGATGGGTTTCTGCAGGTTGTGTTATTGGAAGATTTGTGAAGATGCTGAGGATGGGTTTCTGCAGGTTGCGTTATTGGAAGATTTGTGAAGATGCTGAGGATGGGTTTATGCAGATTCTGTTACTGGGAGGTGAGTGGAGATGTTGAGGATGGGTTTCAGCAGGTTGTGTTATTGGAAGGTGAGTGGAGATGCTGAGGATGGGTTTCTGCAGGTTGTGTTATTGGGAGGTTAGTGAAGATGTTGGGGATGTGTTTCTGCAGGTTGTGTTATTCGGAGGTGTGTGAAGATGCTGAGGATGGGTTTCTGCATGTTGTGTTATTGGAAGGTGAGTGAAGGTGCTGAGGATGGGTTTCTGCAGGTTGTGTAATTGGGAGATGAGTTGAGATGCTGAGGATGGGTTTCTGCAGGTTGTGTTATTGGGAGATGAGTGACGATTCTGAGGATGGGTTTCTGCAGGTTGTGTTATTGGGAGGTGACTGAAGATGCTGAGGATGCGTTTCTGCAGGTCGTGTTCTTGGGAGTGGAGTGAAGATGCTGAGGATGTGTTTCTGCAGGTTGTGTTATTGGAAGGTCAGTAGAGATGCTGAGAATGGGATTCTGCAGGTTGTGTAATTGGGAGATGAGTGGAGATGCTGAGGATGGATTTCTGCAGGTTGTGTTATTGGGAGGTGAGTGGAGATGCTGAGGATGGGTTCCTGCAGTTTGTGTTATTGGGAGGTGTGTGGAGATGCTGAGGATAGGTTTCTGCAGCTTATGTTATTGTAAGGAGATGGAGATGCTGAGGATGGGTTTCTGCAGGTTGTGTTATTGGGAGGTGAGTGGAGATGAGGAGGATGGGTTTCTGCAGGTTGTGTTATTGGGAGGTGAGTGGAGATGCTGAGGATGGGCTTCTGTAGGTGGAGATAATGAGGATGGGTTTCTGCAGGTTGTGTTATTGGAAGGTGAGTGAGATTCTGAGGATGGGTTTCTGCAGGTTGTGTTATTAGGAGGTGAGTGGAGATTCTGAGAATGGGTTTCTGCCGATGGGCTATTGGGAGCTGAGTGCAGATGCTGAGGATGGGTTTCTGAAGGTTGTGTTATTGGGAGGTGAGTGGAGATGCTGAGGATGTGTTTCTGCAGGTTGTGTTATTCGGAGGTGTGTGAAGATGATGAGGATGGATTTCTGCATGTTGTGTTATTGGAAGGTGAGTGAAGATGCTGAGGATGGGTTTCTGCAGGTTGTGTTTTTGGGAGGTGAGTGATGATGCTGAGGATGGGTTCCTGCAGTTTGTGTTATTGGGAGGTGAGTGGAGATGCTGAGGATAGCTTTCTGCAGGTTATGTTATTGTAAGGAAATGGAAATGCTGAGATTGGGTTTCTGCAGGTTGTGTTATTGGGAGGTGAGTGGAGATGCTGATGATGGGTTTCTGCAGGTTGTGTTATTGGGAGGTGAGTGGAGATGCTGAGGATGGTTTTCTGCAGGTTGTGTTATTGGAAGGTGAGTGAAGATGCTGAGAATGGGTTTCTGCAGGTTGTGTTATTGGGAGGTTAGGGAAGATGCTGAGGATTGCTTTCTGCAGGTTGTGTTATTGGGACGTAAGTGGAAATGCTGAGGATGGGTTCTGCAGGTTGTGTTATTGGAAGATTTGTGAAGATGCTGAGGATGGGTTTCTGCAGGTTGTGTTATTGGAAGATTTGTGAAGATGCTGAGGATGGGTTTCTGCAGGTTGCGTTATTGGAAGATTTGTGAAGATGCTGAGGCTGGGTTTCTGCAGGTTGTGTAATTGGGAGATGAGTGGAGATGCTGAGGATGGGTTTCTGCAGGTTGTGTTATTGGGAGATGAGTGACGATTCTGAGGATGGGTTTCTGCAGTTTGTGTTATTGGGAGGTGACTGAAGATGCTGAGGATGCGTTTCTTCAGGTCGTGTTCTTGGGAGTGGAGTGAAGATGCTGAGGATGTGTTTCTGCAGGTTGTGTTATTGGAAGGTCAGTAGAGATGCTGAGAATGGGATTCTGCAGGTTGTGTAATTGGGAGATGAGTGGAGATGCTGAGGATGGGTTTCTGCAGGTTGTGTTATTGGGAGATGAGTGACGATTCTGAGGATGTGTTTCTGCATGTTGTATTATTGGGAGGTGAGTGAAGATGCTGAGGATGCGTTTCTGCAGGTTGTGTTCTTGGGAGGTGAGTGAAGATGCTGAGGATGTGTTTCTGCAGGTTGTGTTATTGGAAGGTGAGTGAAGATGCTGATGATCAGTTTCTGCAGGTTGTGTTATTGGGAGGTGAGTGAAGATGCTGAGAATGGGCTTCTGCAGGTTGTGTTATTGGAAGGTGAGTGGAGATGCTGAGGCTGGGTTTCTGCAGGTTGTGTTATTGGGAGGTGAGTGAAGATGCTGAGAATGGGTTTCTGCAGGTTGTGTTATTGGGAGGTTAGGGAAGATGCTGAGAATTGCTTTCTGCAGGTTGTGTTATTGGGACGTAAGTGGAAATGCTGAGGATGGGTTCCTGCAGTTTGTGTTATTGGGAGGTGTGTGGAGATGCTGAGGATAGGTTTCTGTAGGTTATGTTATTGTAAGGAGATGGAGATGCTGAGGATGGGTTTCTGCAGGTTGTGTTATTGGGAGGTGAGTGAAGATTCTGAGGATGGGTTTCTGCAGGTTGTGTTATTGGGAGGTGAGTGGAGATGCTGAGGATGGGTTTCTGCAGGTTGTGTTATTGGAAGGTGAGTGAAGATGCTGAGAATGGGTTTCTGCAGGTTGTGTTATTGGGAGGTGAGTGGAGATGCTGAGGATGGATTTCTGCAGGTTGTGTTATTGGGTGGTGAGTGGAGATGCTGAGGATGGGTTTCTGCAGGTTGTGTTTTTGGGAGGTGAGTGAAGATGCTGAGGATGGGTTCCTGCAGGTTGTGTTATTGGGAGGTGTGTGGAGATGATGAGGATGGATTTCTGCAGGTTGTGTTATTGGGAGATGAGTGACGATTCTGAGGATGGGTTTCTGCAGGTTGTGTTATTGGGAGGTGAGTGAAGATGCTGAGGATGCGTTTCTGCAGGTTGTGTTCTTGGGAGGTGAGTGAAGATGCGGAGGATGTGTTTCTGCAGGTTGTGTTATTGGAAGGTGAGTGGAGTTGCTGAGGATGGGTTTCTGCAGGTTGTGTTATTGGGAGGTTAGTGGAGTTGCTGAGGATGGGTTTCTGCAGGTTGTGTTATTGGGAGGTGAGTGGAGATGCTGAGGATGGGTTTCTGCAGGTTGTGGTATTGGGAGGTTAGTGGAGATGCTGAGGGTGGATTTCTGTAGGTTGTGTTATTGGAATGTGAGTGAAGATGCTGAGGATGGGTTTCTGCAGGTTGTGTTATTGCGAGGTGAGTGAAGATGCTGAGAATGGGTTTCTGCAGGTTGTGTTATTGGGAGGCGAGCGGAGATGCTGAGGATGGGTTTCTGCAGGTTGTGTTATTGGAAGGTTAGGGAAGATGCTGAGGATGGGTTTCTGCAGGTTGTGTTATTGGGACGTAAGTGGAAATGCTGAGGATGGATTCTGCAGGTTGTGTTATTGGAAGATTGGTGAAGATGCTGAGGATGGTTTTCTGCAGGTTGTGTTATTGGGAGGTGAGTGAAGATGCTGAGGATGGTTTTCTGCAGGTTGTGTTATTGGAAGGTGAGTGAAGAGGCTGAGGATGGGTTTCTGCAGGTTGTGTTATTGGGAGGTGAGTGGAGATGCTGAGGATGGGTTTCCGCAGGTTGTGTTATTGGGAGGTGAGTGGAGATGCTGAGGATGGGCTTCTGCAGGTGGAGATAATGAGGATGGGTTTCTGCAGGTTGTGTTATTGGAAGGTGAGTGGAGATGCTGAGGATGGGTTTCTGCAGGTTGTGTTATTGGGAGGTGAGTGAAGATGCTGAGAATGGGTTTCTGCAGGTTGTGTTATTGGAAGGTGAGTGGAGATGCTGAGGATGGGTTTCTGCAGGTTGTGTTATTGGGAGGTTAATGAAGATGCTGATGATGGGTTTCTGCAGGTTGTGTTATTGGGAGGTGAGTGAAGATGCTGAGAATGGGTTTCTGCAGGTTGTGTTATTGGAAGTTGAGTGGAGATGCTGAGGATGGGTTTCTGCAGGTTGTGTTATTGGGAGGTGAGTGAAGATGCTGAGAATGGGTTTCTGCAGGTTGTGTTATTGGGAGGTTAGGGAAGATGCTGAGGATTGCTTTCTGCAGGTTGTGTTATTGGGACGTAAGTGGAAATGCTGAGGATGGGTTCTGCAGGTTGTGTTATTGGAAGATTTGTGAAGATGCTGAGGATGGGTTTCTGCAGGTTGTGTTATTGGAAGATTTGTGAAGATGCTGAGGATGGGTTTCTGCAGGTTGCGTTATTGGAAGATTTGTGAAGATGCTGAGGATGGGTTTATGCAGATTGTGTTACTGGGAGGTGAGTGGAGATTTTGAGGATGGGTTTCAGCAGGTTGTGTTATTGGAAGGTGAGTGGAGATGCTGAGGATGGGTTTCTGCAGGTTGTGTTATTGGGAGGTTAGTGAAGATGTTGGGGATGTGTTTCTGCAGGTTGTGTTATTCGGAGGTGTGTGAAGATGCTGAGGATGGGTTTCTGCATGTTGTGTTATTGGAAGGTGAGTGAAGGTGCTGAGGATGGGTTTCTGCAGGTTGTGTAATTGGGAGATGAGTGGAGATGCTGAGGATGGGTTTCTGCAGGTTGTGTTATTGGGAGATGAGTGACGATTCTGAGGATGGGTTTCTGCAGGTTGTGTTATTGGGAGGTGACTGAAGATGCTGAGGATGCGTTTCTGCAGGTCGTGTTCTTGGGAGTGGAGTGAAGATGCTGAGGATGTGTTTCTGCAGGTTGTGTTATTGGAAGGTCAGTAGAGATGCTGAGAATGGGATTCTGCAGGTTGTGTAATTGGGAGATGAGTGGAGATGCTGAGGATGGATTTCTGCAGGTTGTGTTATTGGGAGGTGAGTGGAGATGCTGAGGATGGGTTCCTGCAGTTTGTGTTATTGGGAGGTGTGTGGAGATGCTGAGGATAGGTTTCTGCAGCTTATGTTATTGTAAGGAGATGGAGATGCTGAGGATGGGTTTCTGCAGGTTGTGTTATTGGGAGGTGAGTGGAGATGAGGAGGATGGGTTTCTGCAGGTTGTGTTATTGGGAGGTGAGTGGAGATGCTGAGGATGGGCTTCTGTAGGTGGAGATAATGAGGATGGGTTTCTGCAGGTTGTGTTATTGGAAGGTGAGTGAGATTCTGAGGATGGGTTTCTGCAGGTTGTGTTATTAGGAGGTGAGTGGAGATTCTGAGAATGGGTTTCTGCCGATGGGCTATTGGGAGCTGAGTGCAGATGCTGAGGATGGGTTTCTGAAGGTTGTGTTATTGGGAGGTGAGTGGAGATGCTGAGGAGGTGTTTCTGCAGGTTGTGTTTTTCGGAGGTGTGTGAAGATGATGAGGATGGATTTCTGCATGTTGTGTTATTGGAAGGTGAGTGAAAATGCTGAGGATGGGTTTCTGCAGGTTGTGTTTTTGGGAGGTGAGTGATGATGCTGAGGATGGGTTCCTGCAGTTTGTGTTATTGGGAGGTGAGTGGAGATGCTGAGGATAGCTTTCTGCAGGTTATGTTATTGTAAGGAAATGGAAATGCTGAGATTGGGTTTCTGCAGGTTGTGTTATTGGGAGGTGAGTGGAGATGCTGATGATGGGTTTCTGCAGGTTGTGTTATTGGGAGGTGAGTGGAGATGCTGAGGATGGTTTTCTGCAGGTTGTGTTATTGGAAGGTGAGTGAAGATGCTGAGAATGGGTTTCTGCAGGTTGTGTTATTGGGAGGTTAGGGAAGATGCTGAGGATTGCTTTCTGCAGGTTGTGTTATTGGGACGTAAGTGGAAATGCTGAGGATGGGTTCTGCAGGTTGTGTTATTGGAAGATTTGTGAAGATGCTGAGGATGGGTTTCTGCAGGTTGTGTTATTGGAAGATTTGTGAAGATGCTGAGGATGGGTTTCTGCAGGTTGCGTTATTGGAAGATTTGTGAAGATGCTGAGGCTGGGTTTCTGCAGGTTGTGTAATTGGGAGATGAGTGGAGATGCTGAGGATGGGTTTCTGCAGGTTGTGTTATTGGGAGATGAGTGACGATTCTGAGGATGGGTTTCTGCAGGTTGTGTTATTGGGAGGTGACTGAAGATGCTGAGGATGCGTTTCTTCAGGTCGTGTTCTTGGGAGTGGAGTGAAGATGCTGAGGATGTGTTTCTGCAGGTTGTGTTATTGGAAGGTCAGTAGAGATGCTGAGAATGGGATTCTGCAGGTTGTGTAATTGGGAGATGAGTGGAGATGCTGAGGATGGGTTTCTGCAGGTTGTGTTATTGGGAGATGAGTGACGATTCTGAGGATGTGTTTCTGCATGTTGTATTATTGGGAGGTGAGTGAAGATGCTGAGGATGCGTTCCTGCAGGTTGTGTTCTTGGGAGGTGAGTGAAGATGCTGAGGATGTGTTTCTGCAGGTTGTGTTATTGGAAGGTGAGTGAAGATGCTGATGATCAGTTTCTGCAGGTTGTGTTATTGGGAGGTGAGTGAAGATGCTGAGAATGGGCTTCTGCAGGTTGTGTTATTGGAAGGTGAGTGGAGATGCTGAGGCTGGGTTTCTGC
Source organism: Scyliorhinus torazame (assembly GCF_047496885.1). NCBI lineage: Eukaryota > Metazoa > Chordata > Chondrichthyes > Carcharhiniformes > Scyliorhinidae > Scyliorhinus > Scyliorhinus torazame. The sequence goes on from NW_027307770.1 coordinate 1,635,125, forward strand.
AGGTTGTGTTATTGGGAGGTGAGTGAAGATGCTGAGAATGGGTTTCTGCAGGTTGTGTTATTGGGAGGTTAGGGAAGATGCTGAGAATTGCTTTCTGCAGGTTGTGTTATTGGGACGTAAGTGGAAATGCTGAGGATGGGTTCCTGCAGTTTGTGTTATTGGGAGGTGTGTGGAGATGCTGAGGATAGGTTTCTGTAGGTTATGTTATTGTAAGGAGATGGAGATGCTGAGGATGGGTTTCTGCAGGTTGTGTTATTGGGAGGTGAGTGAAGATTCTGAGGATGGGTTTCTGCAGGTTGTGTTATTGGGAGGTGAGTGGAGATGCTGAGGATGGGTTTCTGCAGGTTGTGTTATTGGAAGGTGAGTGAAGATGCTGAGAATGGGTTTCTGCAGGTTGTGTTATTGGGAGGTGAGTGGAGATGCTGAGGATGGATTTCTGCAGGTTGTGTTATTGGGTGGTGAGTGGAGATGCTGAGGATGGGTTTCTGCAGGTTGTGTTTTTGGGAGGTGAGTGAAGATGCTGAGGATGGGTTCCTGCAGGTTGTGTTATTGGGAGGTGTGTGGAGATGATGAGGATGGATTTCTGCATGTTGTGTTATTGGGAGATGATTGACGATTCTGAGGATGGGTTTCTGCAGGTTGTGTTATTGGGAGGTGAGTGAAGATGCTGAGGATGCGTTTCTGCAGGTTGTGTTCTTGGGAGGTGAGTGAAGATGCTGAGGATGTGTTTCTGCAGGTTGTGTTATTGGAAGGTCAGTAGAGATGCTGAGAATGGGATTCTGCAGGTTGTGTAATTGGGAGATGAGTGGAGATGCTGAGGATGGGTTTCTGCAGGTTGTGTTATTGGGAGATGAGTGACGATTCTGAGGATGGGTTTCTGCAGGTTGTGTTATTGGGAGGTGAGTGAAGATGCTGAGGATGCGTTTCTGCAGGTTGTGTTCTTGGGAGGTGAGTGAAGATGCGGAGGATGTGTTTCTGCAGGTTGTGTTATTGGAAGGTGAGTGGAGTTGCTGAGGATGGGTTTCTGCAGGTTGTGTTATTGGGAGGTTAGTGGAGTTGCTGAGGATGGGTTTCTGCAGGTTGTGTTATTGGGAGGTGAGTGGAGATGCTGAGGATGGGTTTCTGCAGGTTGTGGTATTGGGAGGTTAGTGGAGATGCTGAGGGTGGATTTCTGTAGGTTGTGTTATTGGAATGTGAGTGAAGATGCTGAGGATGGGTTTCTGCAGGTTGTGTTATTGCGAGGTGAGTGAAGATGCTGAGAATGGGTTTCTGCAGGTTGTGTTATTGGGAGGCGAGCGGAGATGCTGAGGATGGGTTTCTGCAGGTTGTGTTATTGGAAGGTGAGTGACGATCCTGAGGATGGGTTTCTGCAGGTTGTGTTATTGGGAGGTTAGGGAAGATGCTGAGGATGGGTTTCTGCAGGTTGTGTTATTGGGACGTAAGTGGAAATGCTGAGGATGGGTTCTGCAGGTTGTGTTATTGGAAGATTGGTGAAGATGCTGAGGATGGTTTTCTGCAGGTTGTGTTATTGGGAGGTGAGTGAAGATGCTGAGGATGGTTTTCTGCAGGTTGTGTTATTGGAAGGTGAGTGAAGAGGCTGAGGATGGGTTTCTGCAGGTTGTGTTATTGGGAGGTGAGTGGAGATGCTGAGGATGGGTTTCTGTAGGTTGTGTTATTGGGAGGTGAGTGGAGATGCTGAGGATGGGTTTCTGCAGGTCGTGTTATTGGAAGGTTAGTGAATATGTTGTGGATGGGTTTCTGCAGGTTGTGTTATTGGAAGATTAGTTAAGGTGCTGAGGATGGGTTTCTGCAGGTTGTGTTATTGGAAGAATAGTGAAGATGCGGAGGATGGGTTTCTGCAGGTTGTGTTATTGGGAGGTGAGTGCAGGTGCTGAGGATGGGTTTCTGCAGGTCGTGTTATTGGAAGGTTAGTGAATATGTTGTGGATGGGTTTCTGCAGGTTGTGTTATTGGAAGATTAGTTAAGGTGCTGAGGATGGGTTTCTGCAGGTTGTGTTATTGGAAGGTGAGTAGAGATGCTGAGGATGGGTTTCTGCAGGTTGTGTTATTGGGAGGTGTGTGGAGATGCTGAGGATGGGTTTCTGCAGGTTGTGTTATTGGAAGATTTGTGAAGATGCTGAGGATGGGTTTCTGCAGGTTGTGTTATTGGAAGATTTGTGAAGATGCTGAGGATGGGTTTCTGCAGGTTGTGTTATTGGAAGATTTGTGAAGATGCTGAGGATGGGTTTATGCAGATTGTGTTACTGGGAGGTGAGTGGAGATGCTGAGGATGGGTTTCAGCAGGTTGTGTTATTGGGAGGTGAGTGGAGATGCTGAGGATGGGTTTCTACAGGTTGTGTTATTGGGAGGTTAGTGAAGATGTTGGGGATGTGTTTCTGCAGGTTGTGTTATTCGGAGGTGTGTGAAGATGCTGAGGATGGGTTTCTGCATGTTGTGTTATTGGAAGGTGAGTGAAGATGCTGAGGATGGGTTTCTGCAGGTTGTGTAATTGGGAGATGAGTGGAGATGCTGAGGATGGGTTTCTGCAGGTTGTGTTATTGGGAGATGAGTGACGATTCTGAGGATGGGTTTCTGCAGGTTGTGTTATTGGGAGGTGAGTGAAGATGCTGAGGATGTGTTTCTGCAGGTCGTGTTATTGGAAGGTCAGTAGAGATGCTGAGAATGGGATTCTGCAGGTTGTGTAATTGGGAGGTTAGTGGAGATGCTGAGGGTGGATTTCTGTAGGTTGTGTTATTGGAATGTGAGTGAAGATGCTGAGGATGGGTTTCTGCAGGTTGTGTTATTGAGAGGTGAGTGAAGATGCTGAGAATGGGTTTCTGCAGGTTGTGTTATTGGGAGGCGAGCGGAGATGCTGAGGATGGGTTTCTGCAGGTTGTGTTATTGGGAGGTGAGTGGAGATGATGAGGATGGGTTTCTGCAGGTTGTGTAATTGGGAGGTTAGGGAAGATGCTGAGGATGGGTTTCTGCAGGTTGTGTTATTGGGAGGTGAGTGAAGATGCTGAGAATGGGTTTCTGCAGGTTGTGTTATTGGGAGGCGAGTGAAGATGCTGAGGATGGGTTTCTGCAGGTTGTGTTATTGGGAGGTAAGTGAAGATGCTGAGGATGGGTTTCTGCAGGTTGTGTTATTGGGAGGTTAGGGAAGATGCTGAGGATGGGTTTCTGCAGGTTGTGTTATTGGGAGGTGAGTGAAGATGCTGAGAATGGGTTTCTGCAGGTTGTGTTATTGGGAGGTTAGGGAAGATGCTGAGGATTGCTTTCTGCAGGTTGTGTTATTGGGACGTAAGTGGAAATGCTGAGGATGGGTTCTGCAGGTTGTGTTATTGGAAGATTGGTGAAGATGCTGAGGATGGTTTTCTGCAGGTTGTGTTATTGGGAGGTGAGTGAAGATGCTGAGGATGGTTTTCTGCAGGTTGTGTTATTGGGAGGTGAGTGGAGATGCTGAGGATGGGTTTCTGCAGATTGTGTTATTGGGAGGTGAGTGGAGATGCGGAGGATGGGTTTCTGCAGGTTGTGTTATTGGGAGGTGAATGCAGGTGCTGAGGATGGGTTTCTGCAGGTCGTGTTATTGGAAAGTTAGTGAATATGTTGTGGATGTGTTTCTGCAGGTTGTGTTATTGGAAGGTGAGTAGAGATGCTGAGGATGGGTTTCTGCAGGTTGTGTTATTGGGAGGTGAGTGGAGATGCTGAGGATGGGTTTCTGCAGGTTGTGTTATTGGAAGATTTGTGAAGATGCTGAGGATGGGTTTCTGCAGGTTGTGTTATTGGAAGATTTGTGAAGATGCTGAGGATGGGTTTCTGCAGGTTGTGTTATTGGAAGATTTGTGAAGATGCTGAGGATGGGTTTATGCAGATTGTGTTACTGGGAGGTGAGTGGAGATGCTGAGGATGGGTTTCAGCAGGTTGTGTTATTGGGAGGTGAGTGGAGATGCTGAGGATGGGTTTCTGCAGGTTGTGTTATTGGGAGGTGAGTGGAGATGCTGAGGATGGGTTTCTGCAGGTTGTGTTATTGGGAGGTGAGTGGAGATGCTGAGGATGGGTTTCTGCAGGTTGTGGTATTGGGAGGTTAGTGGAGATGCTGAGGATGGATTTCTGCAGGTTGTGTTATTGGGAGGTGAGTGAAGATGCTGAGGATGTGTTTCTGCAGGTCGTGTTATTGGAAGGTCAGTAGAGATGCTGAGAATGGGATTCTGCAGGTTGTGTAATTGGGAGGTTAGTGGAGATGCTGAGGGTGGATTTCTGTAGGTTGTGTTATTGGAATGTGAGTGAAGATGCTGAGGATGGGTTTCTGCAGGTTGTGTTATTGAGAGGTGAGTGAAGATGCTGAGAATGGGTTTCTGCAGGTTGTGTTATTGGGAGGCGAGCGGAGATGCTGAGGATGGGTTTCTGCAGGTTGTGTTATTGGGAGGTGAGTGGAGATGATGAGGATGGGTTTCTGCAGGTTGTGTAATTGGGAGGTTAGGGAAGATGCTGAGGATGGGTTTCTGCAGGTTGTGTTATTGGGAGGTGAGTGAAGATGCTGAGAATGGGTTTCTGCAGGTTGTGTTATTGGGAGGCGAGTGAAGATGCTGAGGATGGGTTTCTGCAGGTTGTGTTATTGGGAGGTAAGTGAAGATGCTGAGGATGGGTTTCTGCAGGTTGTGTTATTGGGAGGTTAGGGAAGATGCTGAGGATGGGTTTCTGCAGGTTGTGTTATTGGGAGGTGAGTGAAGATGCTGAGAATGGGTTTCTGCAGGTTGTGTTATTGGGAGGTTAGGGAAGATGCTGAGGATTGCTTTCTGCAGGTTGTGTTATTGGGACGTAAGTGGAAATGCTGAGGATGGGTTCTGCAGGTTGTGTTATTGGAAGATTGGTGAAGATGCTGAGGATGGTTTTCTGCAGGTTGTGTTATTGGGAGCTGAGTGAAGATGCTGAGGATGGTTTTCTGCAGGTTGTGTTATTGGGAGGTGAGTGGAGATGCTGAGGATGGGTTTCTGCAGGTTGTGTTATTGGGAGGTGAGTGGAGATGCTGAGGATGGGTTTCTGCAGGTTGTGTTATTGGGAGGTGAGTGGAGATGCGGAGGATGGGTTTCTGCAGGTTGTGTTATTGGGAGGTGAATGCAGGTGCTGAGGATGGGTTTCTGCAGGTCGTGTTATTGGAAAGTTAGTGAATATGTTGTGGATGTGTTTCTGCAGGTTGTGTTATTGGAAGGTGAGTAGAGATGCTGAGGATGGGTTTCTGCAGGTTGTGTTATTGGGAGGTGAGTGGAGATGCTGAGGATGGGTTTCTGCAGGTTGTGTTATTGGAAGATTTGTGAAGATGCTGAGGATGGGTTTCTGCAGGTTGTGTTATTGGAAGATTTGTGAAGATGCTGAGGATGGGTTTCTGCAGGTTGTGTTATTGGAAGATTTGTGAAGATGCTGAGGATGGGTTTATGCAGATTGTGTTACTGGGAGGTGAGTGGAGATGCTGAGGATGGGTTTCAGCAGGTTGTGTTATTGGGAGGTGAGTGGAGATGCTGAGGATGGGTTTCTGCAGGTTGTGTTATTGGGAGGTTAGTGGAGTTGCTGAGGATGGGTTTCTGCAGGTTGTGTTATTGGGAGGTGAGTGGAGATGCTGAGGATGGGTTTCTGCAGGTTGTGGTATTGGGAGGTTAGTGGAGATGCTGAGGATGGATTTCTGCAGGTTGTGTTATTGGAATGTGAGTGAAGATGCTGAGGATGGTTTCCTGCACGTTGTGTTATTGGGAGGTTAGTGAAGATGCTGATGATGGGTTTCTGCAGGTTGTGTTATTGGGAGGTGAGTGAAGATGCTGAGAATGGGTTTCTGCAGGTTGTGTTATTGGAAGGTGAGTGGAGATGCTGAGGATGGGTTTCTGCTGGTTGTGTTATTGGGAGGTGAGTGAAGATGCTGAGAATGGGTTTCTGCAGGTTGTGTTATTGGGAGGTTAGGGAAGATGCTGAGGATTGCTTTCTGCAGGTTGTGTTATTGGGACGTAAGTGGAAATGCTGAGGATGGGTTCTGCAGTTTGTGTTATTGGAAGATTTGTGAAGATGCTGAGGATGGGTTTCTGCAGGTTGTGTTATTGGAAGATTTGTGAAGATGCTGAGGATAGGTTTCTGCAGGTTGCGTTATTGGAAGATTTGTGAAGATGCTGAGGATGGGTTTATGCAGATTGTGTTACTGGGAGGTGAGTGGAGATGCTGAGGATGGGTTTCAGCTGGTTGTGTTATTGGGAGGTGAGTGGAGATGCTGAGGATGGGTTTCTGCAGGTTGTGTTATTGGGAGGTTTGTGAAGATGTTGGGAATGTGTTTCTGCAGGTTGTGTTATTCGGAGGTGTGTTAAGATGCTGAGGATGGGTTTCTGCATGTTGTGTTATTGGAAGGTGAGTGAAGATGCTGAGGATGGGTTTCCGCAGGTTGTGTAATTGGGAGATGAGTGGAGATGCTGAGGATGGGTTTCTGCAGGTTGTGTTATTGGGAGATGAGTGACGATTCTGAGGATGGGTTTCTGCAGGTTGTGTTATTGGGAGGTGAGTGAAGATGCTGAGGATGCGTTTCTGCAGGTTGTGTTCTTGGGAGGTGAGTGAAGATGCTGAGGATGTGTTTCTGCAGGTTGTGTTATTGGAAGGTCAGTAGAGATGCTGAGAATGGGATTCTGCAGGTTGTGTAATTGGGAGATGAGTGGAGATGCTGAGGATGGGTTTCTGCAGGTTGTATTATTGGGAGATGAGTGACGAATCTGAGGATGGGTTTCTGCAGGTTGTATTATTGGGAGGTGAGTGAAGATGCTGAGGATGCGTTTCTGCAGGTTGTGTTCTTGGGAGGTGAGTGAAGATGCTGAGGATGTGTTTCTGCAGGTTGTGTTATTGGAAGGTGAGTGGAGTTGCTGAGGATGGGTTTCTGCAGGTTGTGTTATTGGGAGGTTAGTGGAGTTGCTGAGGATGGGTTTCTGCAGGTTGTGTTATTGGGAGGTGAGTGGAGATGCTGAGGATGGGTTTCTGCAGGTTGTGGTATTGGGAGGTTAGTGGAGATGCTGACGATGGATTTCTGTAGGTTGTGTTATTGGAATGTGAGTGAAGATGCTGAGGATGGTTTCCTGCACGCTGTGTTATTGGGAGGTTAGTGAAGATGCTGATGATGGGTTTCTGCAGGTTGTGTTATTGGGAGGTGAGTGAAGATGCTGAGAATGGGCTTCTGCAGGTTGTGTTATTGGAAGGTGAGTGGAGATGCTGAGGATGGGTTTCTGCAGGTTGTGTTATTGGGAGGTGAGTGAAGATGCTGAGAATGGGTTTCTGCAGGTTGTGTTATTGGGATGTTAGGGAAGATGCTGAGGATTGCTTTCTGCAGATTGTGTTATTGGGACGTAAGTGGAAATGCTGAGGATGGGTTCCTGCAGTTTGTGTTATTGGGAGGTGTGCGGAGATGCTGAGGATAGGTTTCTGCAGGTTATGTTATTGTAAGGAGATGGAGATGCTGATGATGGGTTTCTGCAGGTTGTGTTATTGGGAGGTGAGTGGAGATGCTGAGGATGGGTTTCTGCAGGTTGTGTTATTGGGAGGTGAGTGAAGATGCTGAGGATGGGTTTCTGCAGGTTGTGTTATTGGGAGGTGAGTGAAGATGCTGAGAATGGGTTTCTGCAGGTTGTGTTATTGGGAGGTGAGTGGAGATGCTGAGGATGGGTTTCTACAGGTTGTGTTATTAGGAGGTGAGTGGAGATGCTGAGGATGGGCTTCTGCAGGTGGAGATAATGAGGATGGGTTTCTGCAGGTTGTGTTATTGGAATGTGAGTGAAGATTCTGAGGATGGGTTTCTGCAGGTTGTGTTATTAGTAGGTGAGTGGAGATTCTGAGAATGGGTTTCTGCCGGTTGTGCTATTGGGAACTGAGTGGAGATTCTGAGGATGGGTTTTTGCAGGTTGTGTTATTGGGAGGCGAGTGAAGATGCTGAGGATGGGTTTCTGCAGGTTGTGTTATTGGGAGGTTAGGGAAGATGCTGAGGATGGGTTTCTGCAGGTTGTGTTATTGGGAGGTGAGTGAAGATGCTGAGAACGGGTTTCTGCAGGTTGTGTTATTGGAAGGTGAGTGAAGATGCTGAGGATGGGTTTCTGCAGGTTGTGTTATTGGGAGGTTAGGGAAGATGCTGAGGATTGCTTTCTGCAGGTTGTGTTATTGGGACGTAAGTGGAAATGCTGAGGATGGGTTCTGCAGGTTGTGTTATTGGAAGATTGGTGAAGATGCTGAGGATGGTTTTCTGCAGGTTGTGTTATTGGGAGGTGAGTGAAGATGCTGAGGATGGTTTTCTGCAGGTTGTGTTATTGGGAGGTGAGTGGAGATGCTGAGGATGGGTTTCTGCAGGTTGTGTTATTGGGAGGTGAGTGGAGATGCGGAGGATGGGTTTCTGCAGGTTGTGTTATTGGGAGGTGAATGCAGGTGCTGAGGATGGGTTTCTGCAGGTCGTGTTATTGGAAAGTTAGTGAATATGTTGTGGATGGGTTTCTGCAGGTTGTGTTATTGGAAGATTAGTTCAGGTGCTGAGGATAGGTTTCTGCAGGTTGTGTTATTGGAAGGAGGGGAGATGCTGAGGATGGGTTTCTGCAGGTTGTGTTATTGGAAGATTTGTGAAGATGCTGAGGATGGGTTTCTGCAGGTTGTGTTATTGGAAGATTTGTGAAGATGCTGAGGATGGGTTTCTGCAGGTTGTGTTATTGGAAGATTTGTGAAGATGCTGAGGATGGGTTTCTGCAGGTTGTGTTATTGGAAGATTTGTGAAGATGCTGAGGATGGGTTTCTGCAGGTTGTGTTATTGGAAGATTTGTGAAGATGCTGAGGATGGGTTTATGCAGATTGTGTTACTGGGAGGTGAGTGGAGATGCTGAGGATGGGTTTCAGCAGGTTGTGTTATTTGGAGGTGAGTGGAGATGCTGAGGATGGGTTTCTGCAGGTTGTGTTATTGGAAGATTTGTGAAGATGCTGAGGATGGGTTTCTGCAGGTTGTGTTATTGGAAGATTTGTGAAGATGCTGAGGATGGGTTTCAGCAGGTTGTGTTATTGGGAGGTGAGTGGAGATGCTGAGGATGGGTTTCTGCAGGTTGTGTTATTGGAAGATTTGTGAAGATGCTGAGGATGGGTTTCTGCAGGTTGTGTTATTGGAAGATTTGTGAAGATGCTGAGGATGGGTTTCTGCAGGTTGTGTTATTGGAAGATTTGTGAAGATGCTGAGGATGGGTTTATGCAGATTGTGTTACTGGGAGGTGAGTGGAGATGCTGAGGATGGGTTTCAGCAGGTTGTGTTATTTGGAGGTGAGTGGAGATGCTGAGGATGGGTTTCTGCAGGTTGTGTTATTGGGAGGTTAGTGGAGTTGCTGAGGATGGGTTTCTGCAGGTTGTGTTATTGGGAGGTGAGTGGAGATGCTGAGGATGGGTTTCTGCAGGTTGTGGTATTGGGAGGTTAGTGGAGATGCTGAGGATGGATTTCTGCAGGTTGTGTTATTGGAATGTGAGTGAAGATGCTGAGGATGGTTTCCTGCACGTTGTGTTATTGGGAGGTTAGTGAAGATGCTGATGATGGGTTTCTGCAGGTTGTGTTATTGGGAGGTGAGTGAAGATGCTGAGAATGGGTTTCTGCAGGTTGTGTTATTGGAAGGTGAGTGGAGATGCTGAGGATGGGTTTCTGCTGGTTGTGTTATTGGGAGGTGAGTGAAGATGCTGAGAATGGGTTTCTGCAGGTTGTGTTATTGGGAGGTTAGGGAAGATGCTGAGGATTGCTTTCTGCAGGTTGTGTTATTGGGACATAAGTGGAAATGCTGAGGATGGGTTCTGCAGTTTGTGTTATTGGAAGATTTGTGAAGATGCTGAGGATGGGTTTCTGCAGGTTGTGTTATTGGAAGATTTGTGAAGATGCTGAGGATAGGTTTCTGCAGGTTGCGTTATTGGAAGATTTGTGAAGATGCTGAGGATGGGTTTATGCAGATTGTGTTACTGGGAGGTGAGTGGAGATGCTGAGGATGGGTTTCTGCAGGTTGTGTTATTGGGAGGTGAGTAAAGATGCTGAGAATGGGTTTCTGCAGGTTGTGTTATTGGGAGGTTAGGGAAGATGCTGAGGATTGCTTTCTGCAGGTTGTGTTATTGGGACGTAAGTGGAAGTGCTGAGGATGGGTTCTGCAGTTTGTGTTATTGGAAGATTTGTGAAGATGCTGAGGATGGGTTTCTGCAGGTTGTGTTATTGGAAGATTTGTGAAGATGCTGAGGATAGGTTTCTGCAGGTTATGTTATTGTAAGGAGATGGAGATGCTGATGATGGGTTTCTGCAGGTTGTGTTATTGGGAGGTGAGTGGAGATGCTGAGGATGGGTTTCTGCAGGTTGTGTTATTGGGAGGTGAGTGAAGATGCTGAGGATGGGTTTCTGCAGGTTGTGTTATTGGGAGGTGAGTGAAGATGCTGAGAATGGGTTTCTGCAGGTTGTGTTATTGGGAGGTGAGTGGAGATGCTGAGGATGGGTTTCTACAGGTTGTGTTATTAGGAGGTGAGTGGAGATGCTGAGGATGGGCTTCTGCAGGTGGAGATAATGAGGATGGGTTTCTGCAGGTTGTGTTATTGGAATGTGAGTGAAGATTCTGAGGATGGGTTTCTGCAGGTTGTGTTATTAGTAGGTGAGTGGAGATTCTGAGAATGGGTTTCTGCCGGTTGTGCTATTGGGAGCTGAGTGGAGATTCTGAGGATGGGTTTCTGCAGGTTGTGTTATTGGAAGATTTGTGAAGATGCTGAGGATGGGTTTCTGCAGGTTGTGTTATTGGAAGATTTGTGAAGATGCTGAGGATGGGTTTATGCAGATTGTGTTACTGGGAGGTGAGTGGAGATGCTGAGGATGGGTTTCAGCAGGTTGTGTTATTTGGAGGTGAGTGGAGATGCTGAGGATGGGTTTCTGCAGGTTGTGTTATTGGGAGGTTAGTGGAGTTGCTGAGGATGGGTTTCTGCAGGTTGTGTTATTGGGAGGTGAGTGGAGATGCTGAGGATGGGTTTCTGCAGGTTGTGGTATTGGGAGGTTAGTGGAGATGCTGAGGATGGATTTCTGCAGGTTGTGTTATTGGAATGTGAGTGAAGATGCTGAGGATGGTTTCCTGCACGTTGTGTTATTGGGAGGTTAGTGAAGATGCTGATGATGGGTTTCTGCAGGTTGTGTTATTGGGAGGTGAGTGAAGATGCTGAGAATGGGTTTCTGCAGGTTGTGTTATTGGAAGGTGAGTGGAGATGCTGAGGATGGGTTTCTGCTGGTTGTGTTATTGGGAGGTGAGTGAAGATGCTGAGAATGGGTTTCTGCAGGTTGTGTTATTGGGAGGTTAGGGAAGATGCTGAGGATTGCTTTCTGCAGGTTGTGTTATTGGGACATAAGTGGAAATGCTGAGGATGTGTTCTGCAGTTTGTGTTATTGGAAGATTTGTGAAGATGCTGAGGATGGGTTTCTGCAGGTTGTGTTATTGGAAGATTTGTGAAGATGCTGAGGATAGGTTTCTGCAGGTTATGTTATTGTAAGGAGATGGAGATGCTGATGATGGGTTTCTGCAGGTTGTGTTATTGGGAGGTGAGTGGAGATGCTGAGGATGGGTTTCTGCAGGTTGTGTTATTGGGAGGTGAGTGAAGATGCTGAGGATGGGTTTCTGCAGGTTGTGTTATTGGGAGGTGAGTGAAGATGCTGAGAATGGGTTTCTGCAGGTTGTGTTATTGGGAGGTGAGTGGAGATGCTGAGGATGGGTTTCTACAGGTTGTGTTATTAGGAGGTGAGTGGAGATGCTGAGGATGGGCTTCTGCAGGTGGAGATAATGAGGATGGGTTTCTGCAGGTTGTGTTATTGGGAGGTGAGTGAAGATGCTGAGGATGCGTTTCTGCAGGTTGTGTTCTTGGGAGCTGAGTGAAGATGCTGAGGATGTGTTTCTGCAGGTTGTGTTATTGGAAGGTCAGTAGAGATGCTGAGAATGGGATTCTGCAGGTTGTGTAATTGGGAGATGAGTGGAGATGCTGAGGATGGGTTTCTGCATGTTGTGTTATTGGGAGATGAGTGACGATTCTGAGGATGGGTTTCTGCAGGTTTTATTATTGGGAGGTGAGTGCAGATGCTGAGGATGTGTTTCTGCAGTTTGTGTTATTGGAAGGTGAGTGGAGTTGCTGAGGATGGGTTTCTGCAGGTTGTGTTATGGGAAGGTGAGTGAAGAAGCTGAGGATGGGTTTCTGCAGGTTGTGTTATTGGGAGGTGAGTGAAGATGCTGAGGATGGGTTTCTGCAGGTTGTGTTATTGGGAGGTGAGTGAAGATGCTGAGGATGGGTTTCTGCAGGTTGTGGTATTGTGAGGTGAGTGAAGATGCTGAGGATGGGTTTCTGCAGGTTGTGTTATTGGGAGGTTAGTGGAGTTGCTGAGGATGGGTTTCTGCAGGTTGTGTTATTGGGAGGTTAGTGAAGATGCTGATGATGGGTTTCTGCAGGTTGTGTTAGTGAGAGGTGAGTGAAGATGCTGAGGATGGGTTTCTGCAGGTTGTGTTATTGGGAGGTGAGTGAGGATTCTGAGGATGGGTTTCTGCAGGTTGTGTTATTGGAAGGTTAGGGAAGATGCTGAGGATGGGTTTCTGCAGGTTGTGTTATTGGGAGGTGAGTGAAGATGCTGAGGATGTGTTTCTGCAGGTTGTGTTATTGGAAGGTGAGTGAAGATGCTGAGGATGGGTTTCTGCAGGTTGTATTATTGGGAGGTGAGTGCAGATGCTGAGGATGGGTTTCTGCAGGTTGTGTTATTGGGAGGTGAGTGAAGATTCTGAGGATGGGTTTCTGCAGGTTGTGTTATTGGAAGGTTAGGGAAGATGCTGAGGATGGGTTTCTGCAGGTTGCGTTATTGGGAGGTGAGTGGAGATGCTGAGGATGGGTTTCTGCAGGTTGTGTTATTGGGAGGTGAGTGAAGATGCTGAGAATGGGTTTCTGCAGGTTGTGTTATTGGGAGGTGAGTGAAGATGCTGAGAATGGGTTTCTGCAGGTTGTGTTATTGAGAGGTTAGGGAAGATGCTGAGGATTGCTTTCTGCAGGTTGTGTTATTGGGACGTAAGTGGAAATGCTTAGGATGGGTTCTGCAGGTTGTGTTATTGGAAGATTGGTGAAGATGCTGAGGATGGTTTTCTGCAGGTTGCGTTATTGGGAGGTGAGTGGAGATGCTGAGGATGATTTTCTGCAGGTTGCGTTATTGGAAGATTTGTGAAGATGCTGAGGATGGGTTTATGCAGATTGTGTTACTGGGAGGTGAGTGGAGATGCTGAGGATGGGTTTCTGCAGGTTGTGTTATTGGGAGGTGAGTGAAGATGCTGAGAATGGGTTTCTGCAGGTTGTGTTATTGGGAGGTTAGGGAAGATGCTGAGGATTGCTTTCTGCAGGTTGTGTTATTGGGACGTAAGTGGAAGTGCTGAGGATGGGTTCTGCAGTTTGTGTTATTGGAAGATTTGTGAAGATGCTGAGGATGGGTTTCTGCAGGTTGTGTTATTGGAAGATTTGTGAAGATGCTGAGGATAGGTTTCTGCAGGTTATGTTATTGTAAGGAGATGGAGATGCTGATGATGGGTTTCTGCAGGTTGTGTTATTGGGAGGTGAGTGGAGATGCTGAGGATGGGTTTCTGCAGGTTGTGTTATTGGGAGGTGAGTGAAGATGCTGAGGATGGGTTTCTGCAGGTTGTGTTATTGGGAGGTGAGTGAAGATGCTGAGAATGGGTTTCTGCAGGTTGTGTTATTGGGAGGTGAGTGGAGATGCTGAGGATGGGTTTCTACAGGTTGTGTTATTAGGAGGTGAGTGGAGATGCTGAGGATGGGCTTCTGCAGGTGGAGATAATGAGGATGGGTTTCTGCAGGTTGTGTTATTGGGAGGTGAGTGAAGATGCTGAGGATGCGTTTCTGCAGGTTGTGTTCTTGGGAGCTGAGTGAAGATGCTGAGGATGTGTTTCTGCAGGTTGTGTTATTGGAAGGTCAGTAGAGATGCTGAGAATGGGATTCTGCAGGTTGTGTAATTGGGAGATGAGTGGAGATGCTGAGGATGGGTTTCTGCATGTTGTGTTATTGGGAGATGAGTGACGATTCTGAGGATGGGTTTCTGCAGGTTTTATTATTGGGAGGTGAGTGAAGATGCTGAGGATGTGTTTCTGCAGTTTGTGTTATTGGAAGGTGAGTGGAGTTGCTGAGGATGGGTTTCTGCAGGTTGTGTTATGGGAAGGTGAGTGAAGAAGCTGAGGATGGGTTTCTGCAGGTTGTGTTATTGGGAGGTGAGTGAAGATGCTGTGGATGGGTTTCTGCAGGTTGTGTTATTGGGAGGTGAGTGAAGATGCTGAGGATGGGTTTCTGCAGGTTGTGGTATTGTGAGGTGAGTGAAGATGCTGAGGATGGGTTTCTGCAGGTTGTGTTATTGGGAGGTTAGTGGAGTTGCTGAGGATGGGTTTCTGCAGGTTGTGTTATTGGGAGGTTAGTGAAGATGCTGATGATGGGTTTCTGCAGGTTGTGTTATTGAGAGGTGAGTGAAGATGCTGAGGATGGGTTTCTGCAGGTTGTGTTATTGGGAGGTGAGTGAGGATTCTGAGGATGGGTTTCTGCAGGTTGTGTTATTGGAAGGTTAGGGAAGATGCTGAGGATGGGTTTCTGCAGGTTGTGTTATTGGGAGGTGAGTGAAGATGCTGAGGATGTGTTTCTGCAGGTTGTGTTATTGGAAGGTGAGTGAAGATGCTGAGGATGGGTTTCTGCAGGTTGTATTATTGGGAGGTGAGTGCAGATGCTGAGGATGGGTTTCTGCAGGTTGTGTTATTGGGAGGTGAGTGAAGATTCTGAGGATGGGTTTCTGCAGGTTGTGTTATTGGAAGGTTAGGGAAGATGCTGAGGATGGGTTTCTGCAGGTTGCGTTATTGGGAGGTGAGTGGAGATGCTGAGGATGGGTTTCTGCAGGTTGTGTTATTGGGAGGTGAGTGAAGATGCTGAGAATGGGTTTCTGCAGGTTGTGTTATTGGGAGGTGAGTGAAGATGCTGAGAATGGGTTTCTGCAGGTTGTGTTATTGAGAGGTTAGGGAAGATGCTGAGGATTGCTTTCTGCAGGTTGTGTTATTGGGACGTAAGTGGAAATGCTTAGGATGGGTTCTGCAGGTTGTGTTATTGGAAGATTGGTGAAGATGCTGAGGATGGTTTTCTGCAGGTTGCGTTATTGGGAGGTGAGTGGAGATGCTGAGGATGATTTTCTGCACGTTGTGTTATTGGGAGGTTAGTGAAGATGCTGATGATGGGTTTCTGCAGGTTGTGTTATTGGGAGGTGAGTGAAGATGCTGAGAATGGGTTTCTGCAGGTTGTGTTATTGGGAGGCGAGCGGAGATGCTGAGGATGGGTTTCTGCAGGTTGTGTTATTGGAAGGTGAGTGACGATGCTGAGAATGGGTTTCTGCAGGTTGTGTTATTGGGAGGTTAGGGAATATGCTGAGGATGGGTTTCTGCAGGTTGTCTTATTGGGAGGTGAGTGAAGATGCTGAGAATGGGTTTCTGCAGGTTGTGTTATTGGGAGGCGAGCGGAGATGCTGAGGATGGGTTTCTGCAGGTTGTGTTATTGGGAGGTGAGTGAAGATGCTGAGAATGGGTTTCTGCAGGTTGTGTTATTGGGAGGTTAGGGAAGATGCTGAGGATTGCTTTCTGCAGGTTGTGTTATTGGGACGTAAGTGGAAATGCTGAGGATGGGTTCCTGCAGTTTGTGTTATTGGGAGGTGTGCGGAGATGCTGAGGATAGGTTTCTGCAGGTTATGTTATTGTAAGGAGATGGAGATGCTGAGGATGGGTTTCTGCAGGTTGTGTTATTGGGAGGTGAGTGGAGATGCTGAGGATGGGTTTCTGCAGGTTGTGTTATTGGGAGGTGAGTGAAGATGCTGAGGATGGGTTTCTGCAGGTTGTGTTATTGGGAGGTGAGTGAAGATGCTGAGAATGGGTTTCTGCAGGTTGTGTTATTGGGAGGTGAGTGGAGATGCTGAGGATGGGTTTCTACAGGTTGTGTTATTAGGAGGTGAGTGCAGATGCTGAGGATGGGTTTCTGCAGGTTGTGTTATTGGAATGTGAGTGAAGATTCTGAGGATGGGTTTCTGCAGGTTGTGTTATTAGTAGGTGAGTGGAGATTCTGAGAATGGGTTTCTGCCGGTTGTGCTATTGGGAGCTGAGTGGAGATGCTGAGGATGGGTTTCTGCAGGTTGTGTTATTGGGAGGTGAGTGGAGATGCTGAGGATGTGTTTCTGCAGGTTGTGTTATTCGGAGGTGTGTGAAGATGCTGAGGATGGGTTTCTGCATGTTGTGTTATTGGAAGGTGAGTGAAGATGCTGAGGATGGGTTTCTGCAGATTGTGTAATTGGGAGATGAGTGGAGATGCTGAGGATGGGTTTCTGCAGGTTGTGTTATTGGGAGATGAGTGACGATTCTGAGGATGGGTTTCTGCAGGATGTGTTATTGGGAGGTGAGTGAAGATGCTGAGGATGCGTTTCTGCAGGTTGTGTTCTTGGTAGCTGAGTGAAGATGCTGAGGATGTGTTTCTGCAGTTTGTGTTATTGGAAGGTGAGTGGAGTTGCTGAGGATGGGTTTCTGCAGGTTGTGTTATGGGAAGGTGAGTGAAGAAGCTGAGGATGGGTTTCTGCAGGTTGTGTTATTGGGAGGTGAGTGAAGATGCTGAGGATGGGTTTCTGCAGGTTGTGTTATTGGGAGGTGAGTGAAGATGCTGAGGATGGGTTTCTGCAGGTTGTGGTATTGTGAGGTGAGTGAAGATGCTGAGGATGGGTTTCTGCAGGTTGTGTTATTGGGAGGTTAGTGGAGTTGCTGAGGATGGGTTTCTGCAGGTTGTGTTATTGGGAGGTTAGTGAAGATGCTGATGATGGGTTTCTGCAGGTTGTGTTATTGAGAGGTGAGTGAAGATGCTGAGAATGGTTTTCTGCTGGTTGTGTTATTGGGAGGCGAGCGGAGATGCTGAGGATGGGTTTCTGCAGGTTGTGTTATTGGAAGGTGAGTGGAGATGCTGAGGATGGGTTTCTGCAGGTTGTGTTATTGGGAGGTTAGGGAAGATGCTGAGGATGGGTTTCTGCAGGTTGTGTTATTGGGAGGTGAGTGAAGATGCTGAGAATGCGTTTCTGCAGGTTGTGTTATTGAGAGGTTAGGGAAGATGCTGAGGATTGCTTTCTGCAGGTTGTGTTATTGGGACGTAAGTGGAAATGCTGAGGATGGGTTCTGCAGGTTGTGTTATTGGAAGATTGGTGAAGATGCTGAGGATGGTTTTCTGCAGGTTGTGTTATTGGGAGGTGAGTGGAGATGCTGAGGATGATTTTCTGCACGTTGTGTTATTGGGAGGTTAGTGAAGATGCTGATGATGGGTTTCTGCAGGTTGTGTTATTGGGAGGTGAGTGAAGATGCTGAGAATGGGTTTCTGCAGGTTGTGTTATTGGGAGGTGAGTGAAGATGCTGAGAATGGGTTTCTGCAGGTTGTGTTATTGGGAGGCGAGCGGAGATGCTGAGGATGGGTTTCTGCAGGTTGTGTTATTGGAAGGTGAGTGACGATGCTGAGAATGGGTTTCTGCAGGTTGTGTTATTGGGAGGTGAGTGAAGATGCTGAGAATGGGTTTCTGCAGGTTGTGTTATTGGGAGGTTAGGGAAGATGCTGAGGATTGCTTTCTGCAGGTTGTGTTATTGGAAGATTGGTGAAGATGCTGAGGATGGTTTTCTGCAGGTTGTGTTATTGGGAGGTGAGTGAAGATGCTGAGGATGGTTTTCTGCAGGTTGTGTTATTGGGAGGTGAGTGGAGATGCTGAGGATGGGTTTCTGCAGGTCGTGTTATTGGAAGGTTAGTGAATATGTTGTGGATGGGTTTCTGCAGGTTGTGTTATTGGAAGATTAGTTAAGGTGCTGAGGATGGGTTTCTGCAGGTTGTGTTATTGGAAGAATAGTGAAGATGCGGAGGATGGGTTTCTGCAGGTTGTGTTATTGGGAGGTGCGTGCAGGTGCTGAGGATGGGTTTCTGCAGGTCGTGTTATTGGAAGGTTAGTGAATATGTTGTGGATGGGTTTCTGCAGGTTGTGTTATTGGAAGATTAGTTAAGGTGCTGAGGATGGGTTTCTGCAGGTTGTGTTATTGGAAGGTGAGTAGAGATGCTGAGGATGGGTTTCTGCAGGTTGTGTTATTGGGAGGTGAGTGGAGATGCTGAGGATGGGTTTCTGCAGGTTGTGTTATTGGAAGATTTGTGAAGATGCTGAGGATGGGTTTCTGCAGGTTGTGTTATTGGAAGATTTGTGAAGATGCTGAGGATGGGTTTATGCAGATTGTGTTACTGGGAGGTGAGTGGAGATGCTGAGGATGGGTTTCTGCAGGTTGTGTTATTGGGAGGTGCGTGCAGGTGCTGAGGATGGGTTTCTGCAGGCCGTGTTATTGGAAGGTTAGTGAATATGTTGTGGATGGGTTTCTGCAGGTTGTGTTATTGGAAGATTAGTTAAGGTGCTGAGGATGGGTTTCTGCAGGTTGTGTTATTGGAAGGTGAGTAGAGATGCTGAGGATGGGTTTCTGCAGGTTGTGTTATTGGGAGGTTAGTGAAGATGCTGAGGATGGCTTTCTGCAGGTTGTGTTATTGGAAGGTGAGTGAAGATGTTGAGGATGGGTTTCTGCAGGTTGTGTTATTGGGAGGTGAGTGAAGATGCTGAGGATGGGTTTCTGCAGGTCGTGTTATTGGAAGGTTAGTGAATATGTTGTGGATGGGTTTCTGCAGGTTGTGTTATTGGAAGATTAGTTAAGGTGCTGAGGATGGGTTTCTGCAGGTTGTGTTATTGGAAGGTGAGTAGAGATGCTGAGGATGGGTTTCTGCAGGTTGTGTTATTGGGAGGTTAGTGAAGATGCTGAGGATGGGTTTCTGCAGGTTGTGTTATTGGGAGGTGAGTGGAGATGCTGAGGATGGATTTCTGCAGGTTGTGTTATTGGGAGGTGAGTGGATATGCTGAGGATGGTTTCCTGCACGTTGTGTTATTGGGAGGTTAGTGAAGATGCTGATGATGGGTTTCTGCAGGTTGTGTTATTGGGAGGTGAGTGGAGATGCTGAGGATGGGTTTCTGCAGGTTGTGTTATTGGGAGGTGAGTGAAGATGCTGAGGATGGGTTTCTGCAGGTTGTGTTATTGGGAGGTGAGTGGAGATGCTGAGGATGGGTTTCTGCAGGTTGTGTTATTGGAAGGTGAGTGGAGATGCTGAGGATGGGTTTCTGCAGGTTGTGTTATTGGGAGGTGAGTGAAGATGCTGAGAATGGGTTTCTGCAGGTTGTGTTATTGGGAGGTTAGGGAAGATGCTGAGGATTGCTTTCTGCAGGTTGTGTTATTGGGACGTAAGTGGAAATGCTGAGGATGGGTTCTGCAGTTTGTGTTATTGGAAGATTTG
This sequence comes from Scyliorhinus torazame, assembly GCF_047496885.1. Taxonomy (NCBI): domain Eukaryota; kingdom Metazoa; phylum Chordata; class Chondrichthyes; order Carcharhiniformes; family Scyliorhinidae; genus Scyliorhinus; species Scyliorhinus torazame. The sequence goes on from NW_027307770.1 coordinate 1,654,549, forward strand.
TGAAGATGCTGAGGATGGGTTTCTGCAGGTTGTGTTATTGGAAGATTTGTGAAGATGCTGAGGATAGGTTTCTGCAGGTTGCGTTATTGGAAGATTTGTGAAGATGCTGAGGATGGGTTTATGCAGATTGTGTTACTGGGAGGTGAGTGGAGATGCTGAGGATGGGTTTCAGCAGGTTGTGTTATTGGGAGGTGAGTGGAGATGCTGAGGATGGGTTTCTGCAGGTTGTGTTATTGGGAGGTGAGAGGAGATGCTGAGGATGGGTTTCTGCAGGTTGTGTTATTGGGAGATGAGTGACGATTCTGAGGATGGGTTTCTGCAGGATGTGTTATTGGGAGGTGAGTGAAGATGCTGAGGATGCGTTTCTGCAGGTTGTGTTCTTGGTAGCTGAGTGAAGATGCTGAGGATGTGTTTCTGCAGTTTGTGTTATTGGAAGGTGAGTGGAGTTGCTGAGGATGGGTTTCTGCAGGTTGTGTTATGGGAAGGTGAGTGAAGAAGCTGAGGATGGGTTTCTGCAGGTTGTGTTATTGGGAGGTGAGTGAAGATGCTGAGGATGGGTTTCTGCAGGTTGTGTTATTGGGAGGTGAGTGAAGATGCTGAGGATGGGTTTCTGCAGGTTGTGGTATTGTGAGGTGAGTGAAGATGCTGAGGATGGGTTTCTGCAGGTTGTGTTATTGGGAGGTTAGTGGAGTTGCTGAGGATGGGTTTCTGCAGGTTGTGTTATTGGGAGGTTAGTGAAGATGCTGATGATGGGTTTCTGCAGGTTGTGTTATTGAGAGGTGAGTGAAGATGCTGAGAATGGTTTTCTGCTGGTTGTGTTATTGGGAGGCGAGCGGAGATGCTGAGGATGGGTTTCTGCAGGTTGTGTTATTGGAAGGTGAGTGGAGATGCTGAGGATGGGTTTCTGCAGGTTGTGTTATTGGGAGGTTAGGGAAGATGCTGAGGATGGGTTTCTGCAGGTTGTGTTATTGGGAGGTGAGTGAAGATGCTGAGAATGCGTTTCTGCAGGTTGTGTTATTGAGAGGTTAGGGAAGATGCTGAGGATTGCTTTCTGCAGGTTGTGTTATTGGGACGTAAGTGGAAATGCTGAGGATGGGTTCTGCAGGTTGTGTTATTGGAAGATTGGTGAAGATGCTGAGGATGGTTTTCTGCAGGTTGTGTTATTGGGAGGTGAGTGGAGATGCTGAGGATGATTTTCTGCACGTTGTGTTATTGGGAGGTTAGTGAAGATGCTGATGATGGGTTTCTGCAGGTTGTGTTATTGGGAGGTGAGTGAAGATGCTGAGAATGGGTTTCTGCAGGTTGTGTTATTGGGAGGTGAGTGAAGATGCTGAGAATGGGTTTCTGCAGGTTGTGTTATTGGGAGGCGAGCGGAGATGCTGAGGATGGGTTTCTGCAGGTTGTGTTATTGGAAGGTGAGTGACGATGCTGAGAATGGGTTTCTGCAGGTTGTGTTATTGGGAGGTGAGTGAAGATGCTGAGAATGGGTTTCTGCAGGTTGTGTTATTGGGAGGTTAGGGAAGATGCTGAGGATTGCTTTCTGCAGGTTGTGTTATTGGAAGATTGGTGAAGATGCTGAGGATGGTTTTCTGCAGGTTGTGTTATTGGGAGGTGAGTGAAGATGCTGAGGATGGTTTTCTGCAGGTTGTGTTATTGGGAGGTGAGTGGAGATGCTGAGGATGGGTTTCTGCAGGTCGTGTTATTGGAAGGTTAGTGAATATGTTGTGGATGGGTTTCTGCAGGTTGTGTTATTGGAAGATTAGTTAAGGTGCTGAGGATGGGTTTCTGCAGGTTGTGTTATTGGAAGAATAGTGAAGATGCGGAGGATGGGTTTCTGCAGGTTGTGTTATTGGGAGGTGCGTGCAGGTGCTGAGGATGGGTTTCTGCAGGTCGTGTTATTGGAAGGTTAGTGAATATGTTGTGGATGGGTTTCTGCAGGTTGTGTTATTGGAAGATTAGTTAAGGTGCTGAGGATGGGTTTCTGCAGGTTGTGTTATTGGAAGGTGAGTAGAGATGCTGAGGATGGGTTTCTGCAGGTTGTGTTATTGGGAGGTGAGTGGAGATGCTGAGGATGGGTTTCTGCAGGTTGTGTTATTGGAAGATTTGTGAAGATGCTGAGGATGGGTTTCTGCAGGTTGTGTTATTGGAAGATTTGTGAAGATGCTGAGGATGGGTTTATGCAGATTGTGTTACTGGGAGGTGAGTGGAGATGCTGAGGATGGGTTTCTGCAGGTTGTGTTATTGGGAGGTGCGTGCAGGTGCTGAGGATGGGTTTCTGCAGGCCGTGTTATTGGAAGGTTAGTGAATATGTTGTGGATGGGTTTCTGCAGGTTGTGTTATTGGAAGATTAGTTAAGGTGCTGAGGATGGGTTTCTGCAGGTTGTGTTATTGGAAGGTGAGTAGAGATGCTGAGGATGGGTTTCTGCAGGTTGTGTTATTGGGAGGTTAGTGAAGATGCTGAGGATGGCTTTCTGCAGGTTGTGTTATTGGAAGGTGAGTGAAGATGTTGAGGATGGGTTTCTGCAGGTTGTGTTATTGGGAGGTGAGTGAAGATGCTGAGGATGGGTTTCTGCAGGTCGTGTTATTGGAAGGTTAGTGAATATGTTGTGGATGGGTTTCTGCAGGTTGTGTTATTGGAAGATTAGTTAAGGTGCTGAGGATGGGTTTCTGCAGGTTGTGTTATTGGAAGGTGAGTAGAGATGCTGAGGATGGGTTTCTGCAGGTTGTGTTATTGGGAGGTTAGTGAAGATGCTGAGGATGGGTTTCTGCAGGTTGTGTTATTGGGAGGTGAGTGGAGATGCTGAGGATGGATTTCTGCAGGTTGTGTTATTGGGAGGTGAGTGGATATGCTGAGGATGGTTTCCTGCACGTTGTGTTATTGGGAGGTTAGTGAAGATGCTGATGATGGGTTTCTGCAGGTTGTGTTATTGGGAGGTGAGTGGAGATGCTGAGGATGGGTTTCTGCAGGTTGTGTTATTGGGAGGTGAGTGAAGATGCTGAGGATGGGTTTCTGCAGGTTGTGTTATTGGGAGGTGAGTGGAGATGCTGAGGATGGGTTTCTGCAGGTTGTGTTATTGGAAGGTGAGTGGAGATGCTGAGGATGGGTTTCTGCAGGTTGTGTTATTGGGAGGTGAGTGAAGATGCTGAGAATGGGTTTCTGCAGGTTGTGTTATTGGGAGGTTAGGGAAGATGCTGAGGATTGCTTTCTGCAGGTTGTGTTATTGGGACGTAAGTGGAAATGCTGAGGATGGGTTCTGCAGTTTGTGTTATTGGAAGATTTGTGAAGATGCTGAGGATGGGTTTCTGCAGGTTGTGTTATTGGAAGATTTGTGAAGATGCTGAGGATAGGTTTCTGCAGGTTGCGTTATTGGAAGATTTGTGAAGATGCTGAGGATGGGTTTATGCAGATTGTGTTACTGGGAGGTGAGTGGAGATGCTGAGGATGGGTTTCAGCAGGTTGTGTTATTGGGAGGTGAGTGGAGATGCTGAGGATGGGTTTCTGCAGGTTGTGTTATTGGGAGGTGAGAGGAGATGCTGAGGATGTGTTTCGGCAGGTTGTGTTATTGGGAGGTGAGTGAAGATGCTGAGGATGGGTTTCTGCAGGTTGTGTTATTGGAAGGTGAGTGGAGATGCTGAGGATGGGTTTCTGCAGGTTGTGTTATTCGGAGGTGTGTTAAGATGCTGAGAATGGGTTTCTGCATGTTGTGTTATTGGAAGGTGAGTGAAGATGCTGAGGATGGGTTTCTGCAGGTTGTGTAATTGGGAGATGAGTGGAGATGCTGAGGATGGGTTTCTGCAGGTTGTGTTATTGGGAGGTGAGTGGAGATGCTGAGGATGGGTTTCTGCAGGTTGTGTTATTGGAAGATTTGTGAAGATGCTGAGGATGGGTTTCTGCAGGTTGTGTTATTGGAAGATTTGTGAAGATGCTGAGGATGGGTTTATGCAGATTGTGTTACTGGGAGGTGAGTGGAGATGCTGAGGATGGGTTTCTGCAGGTTGTGTTATTGGGAGGTGCGTGCAGGTGCTGAGGATGGGTTTCTGCAGGTCGTGTTATTGAAAGGTTAGTGAATATGTTGTGGATGGGTTTCTGCAGGTTGTGTTATTGGAAGATTAGTTAAGGTGCTGAGGATGGGTTTCTGCAGGTTGTGTTATTGGAAGGTGAGTAGAGATGCTGAGGATGGGTTTCTGCAGGTTGTGTTATTGGGAGGTTAGTGAAGATGCTGAGGATGGGTTTCTGCAGGTTGTGTTATTGGAAGATTTGTGAAGATGCTGAGGATGGGTTTATGCAGATTGTGTTACTGGGAGGTGAGTGGAGATGCTGAGGATGGGTTTCAGCAGGTTGTGTTATTGGGAGGTGAGTGGAGATGCTGAGGATGGGTTTCTGCAGGTTGTGTTATTGGGAGGTGAGAGGAGATGCTGAGGATGTGTTTCTGCAGGTTGTGTTATTGGGAGGTGAGTGAAGATGCTGAGGATGGGTTTCTGCAGGTTGTGTTATTGGAAGGTGAGTGGAGATGCTGAGGATGGGTTTCTGCAGGTTGTGTTATTCGGAGGTGTGTTAAGATGCTGAGAATGGGTTTCTGCATGTTGTGTTATTGGAAGGTGAGTGAAGATGCTGAGGATGGGTTTCTGCAGGTTGTGTAATTGGGAGATGAGTGGAGATGCTGAGGATGGGTTTCTGCAGGTTGTGTTATTGGGAGATGAGTAAAGATTCTGAGGATGGGTTTCTGCAGGTTGTGTTATTGGAAGGTGAGTGAAGATGCTGAGGATGGGTTTCTGCAGGTTGTATTATTGGGAGATGAGTGACGAATCTGAGGATGGGTTTCTGCAGGTTGTATTATTGGGAGGTGAGTGAAGGTGCTGAGGATGCGTTTCTGCAGGTTGTGTTATTGTAAGGAGATGGAGATGCTGAGGATGGGTTTCTGCAGGTTGTGTTATTGGGAGGTGAGTGGAGATGCTGAGGATGGGTTTCTGCAGGTTGTGTTATTGGGAGGTGAGTAAAGATGCTGAGGATGGGTTTCTGCAGGTTGTGTTATTGGGAGGTGAGTGAAGATGCTGAGAATGGGTTTCTGCAGGTTGTGTTATTGGGAGGTGAGTGGAGATGATGAGGATGGGTTTCTGCAGGTTGTGTTATTAGGAGGTGAGTGGAGATGCTGAGGATGGGCTTCTGCAGGAGGAGATAATGAGGATGGGTTTCTGCAGGTTGTGTTATTGGAATGTGAGTGAAGATTCTGAGGATGGGTTACTGCAGGTTGTGTTATTAGTAGGTGAGTGGAGATTCTGAGAATGGGTTTCTGCCGGTTGTGCTATTGGGAGCTGAGTGGAGATGCTGAGGATGGGTTTCTGCAGGTTGTGTTATTGGGAGGTGAGTGGAGAAGCTGAGGATGTGTTTCTGCAGGTTGTGTTATTCGGGGGTGTGTGAAGATGCTGAGGATGGGTTTCTGCATGTTGTGTTATTGGAATGTGAGTGAAGATGCTGAGGATGGGTTTCTGCAGATTGTGTAATTGGGAGATGAGTGGAGATGCTGAGGATGGGTTTCTGCAGGTTGTGTTATTGGGAGGTGAGTGACGATTCTGAGGATGGGTTTCTGCAGGTTGTGTTATTGGGAGGTGAGTGAAGATGCTGAGGATGCGTTTCTGCAGGTTGTGTTCTTGGGAGCTGAGTGAAGATGCTGAGGATGTGTTTCTGCAGGTTGTGTTATTGGAAGGTCAGTAGAGATGCTGAGAATGGGATTCTGCAGGTTGTGTAATTGGGAGATGAGTGGAGATGCTGAGGATGGGTTTCTGCATGTTGTGTTATTGGGAGATGACTGACGATTCTGAGGATGGGTTTCTGCAGGTTTTGTTATTGGGAGGTGAGTGAAGATGCTGAGGATGCGTTTCTGCAGGTTGTGTTCTTGGGAGGTGAGTGAAGATGCTGAGGATGTGTTTCTGCAGTTTGTGTTATTGGAAGGTGAGTGGAGTTGCTGAGGATGGGTTTCTGCAGGTTGTGTTATGGGAAGGTGAGTGAAGAAGCTGAGGATGGGTTTCTGCAGGTTGTGTTATTGGGAGGTGAGTGAAGATGCTGAGGATGGGTTTCTGCAGGTTGTGTTATTGGGAGGTGAGTGAAGATGCTGAGGATGGGTTTCTGCAGGTTGTGGTATTGTGAGGTTAGTGAAGATGCTGAGGATGGGTTTCTGCAGGTTGTGTTATTGGGAGGTTAGTGGAGTTGCTGAGGATGGGTTTCTGCAGGTTGTGTTATTGGGAGGTGAGTGAAGATGCTGAGAATGGGTTTCTGCAGGTTGTGTTATTGGGAGGCGAGCGGAGATGCTGAGGATGGGTTTCTGCAGGTTGTGTTATTGGGAGGTGAGTGAAGATGCTGAGAATGGGTTTCTGCAGGTTGAGTTATTGGAAGGATCGTGGAGATGCGGAGGATGGGTTTCTGCAGGTTGTGTTATTGGGAGGTGAGTGCAGGTGCTGAGGATGGGTTTCTGCAGGTCGTGTTATTGGAAGGTTAGTGAATATTTTGTGGATGGGTTTCTGCAGGTTGTGTTATTGGAAGATTAGTTAAGGTGCTGAGGATGGGTTCTGCAGGTTGTGTTATTGGAAAGTGAGTGGAGATGCTGAGGATGGGTTTCTGCAGGTTGTGTTATTGGGAGGTGAGTGGAGATGCTGAGGATGGGTTTCTGCAGGTTGTGTTATTGGAAGATTTGTGAAGATGCTGAGGATGGGTTTCTGCAGTTTGTGTTATTGGGAGGTGAGTGGAGATGCTGAGGATAGGATTATGCAGGTTGTGTTATTGGGAGGTTAGTGAAGATGTTGGGGATTGGTTTCTGCAGGTTGTGTTATTGGAAGGTGAGTGGAGATACTGAGGATGGGTTTCTGCAGGTTGTGTTATTGGGAGGTGAGTGGAGATGCTGTGGATGGGTTTCAGCAGTTTGTGTTATTGGGAGGTGAGTGGAGATGCTGAGGATGGGTTTCTGCAGGTTGTGTTATTGGGAGGTGAGTGGAGATGCTGAGGATGGGTTTCTGCAGGTTGTGTTATTGGAAGATTTGTGAAGATGCTGAGGATGGGTTTCTGCAGGTTGTGTTATTGGAAGATTTGTGAAGATGCTGAGGATGGGTTTATGCAGATTGTGTTACTGGGAGGTGAGTGGAGATGCTGAGGATGGGTTTCTGCAGGTTGTGTTATTGGGAGGTGCGTGCAGGTGCTGAGGATGGGTTTCTGCAGGCCGTGTTATTGGAAGGTTAGTGAATATGTTGTGGATGGGTTTCTGCAGGTTGTGTTATTGGAAGATTAGTTAAGGTGCTGAGGATGGGTTTCTGCAGGTTGTGTTACTGGGAGGTGAGTGGAGATGCTGTGGATGGGTTTCAGCAGTTTGTGTTATTGGGAGGTGAGTGGAGATGCTGAGGATGGGTTTCTGCAGGTTGTGTTATTGGGAGGTGAGTGGAGATGCTGAGGATGGGTTTCTGCAGGTTGTGTTATTGGAAGATTTGTGAAGATGCTGAGGATGGGTTTCTGCAGGTTGTGTTATTGGGAGGTGAGTGGAGATGCTGAGGATGGGTTTCTGCAGGTTGTGTTATTGGAAGATTTGTGAAGATGCTGAGGATGGGTTTCTGCAGGTTGTGTTATTGGAAGATTTGTGAAGATGCTGAGGATGGGTTTATGCAGATTGTGTTACTGGGAGGTGAGTGGAGATGCTGAGGATGGGTTTCTGCAGGTTGTGTTATTGGGAGGTGCGTGCAGGTGCTGAGGATGGGTTTCTGCAGGCCGTGTTATTGGAAGGTTAGTGAATATGTTGTGGATGGGTTTCTGCAGGTTGTGTTATTGGAAGATTAGTTAAGGTGCTGAGGATGGGTTTCTGCAGGTTGTGTTATTGGAAGGTGAGTAGAGATGCTGAGGATGGGTTTCTGCAGGTTGTGTTATTGGGAGGTTAGTGAAGATGCTGAGGATGGGTTTCTGCAGGTTGTGTTATTGGAAGGTGAGTGAAGATGTTGAGGATGGGTTTCTGCAGGTTGTGTTATTGGGAGGTGAGTGAAGATGCTGAGGATGGGTTTCTGCAGGTCGTGTTATTGGAAGGTTAGTGAATATGTTGTGGATGGGTTTCTGCAGGTTGTGTTATTGGAAGATTAGTTAAGGTGCTGAGGATGGGTTTCTGCAGGTTGTGTTATTGGAAGGTGAGTAGAGATGCTGAGGATGGGTTTCTGCAGGTTGTGTTATTGGGAGGTTAGTGAAGATGCTGAGGATGGGTTTCTGCAGGTTGTGTTATTGGGAGGTGAGTGGAGATGCTGAGGATGGATTTCTGCAGGTTGTGTTATTGGGAGGTGAGTGGAGATGCTGAGGATGGTTTCCTGCACGTTGTGTTATTGGGAGGTTAGTGAAGATACTGATGATGGGTTTCTGCAGGTTGTGTTATTGGGAGGTGAGTGGAGATGCTGAGGATGGGTTTCTGCAGGTTGTGTTATTGGGAGGTGAGTGAAGATGCTGAGGATGGGTTTCTGCAGGTTGTGTTATTGGGAGGTGAGTGGAGATGCTGAGGATGGGTTTCTGCAGGTTGTGTTATTGGAAGGTGAGTGGAGATGCTGAGGATGGGTTTCTGCAGGTTGTGTTATTGGGAGGTGAGTGAAGATGCTGAGAATGGGTTTCTGCAGGTTGTGTTATTGGGAGGTTAGGGAAGATGCTGAGGATTGCTTTCTGCAGGTTGTGTTATTGGGACGTAAGTGGAAATGCTGAGGATGGGTTCTGCAGTTTGTGTTATTGGAAGATTTGTGAAGATGCTGAGGATGGGTTTCTGCAGGTTGTGTTATTGGAAGATTTGTGAAGATGCTGAGGATAGGTTTCTGCAGGTTGCGTTATTGGAAGATTTGTGAAGATGCTGAGGATGGGTTTATGCAGATTGTGTTACTGGGAGGTGAGTGGAGATGCTGAGGATGTGTTTCAGCAGGTTGTGTTATTGGGAGGTGAGTGGAGATGCTGAGGATGGGTTTCTGCAGGTTGTGTTATTGGGAGGTGAGAGGAGATGCTGAGGATGTGTTTCTGCAGGTTGTGTTATTGGGAGGTGAGTGAAGATGCTGAGGATGGGTTTCTGCAGGTTGTGTTATTGGAAGGTGAGTGGAGATGCTGAGGATGGGTTTCTGCAGGTTGTGTTATTCGGAGGTGTGTTAAGATGCTGAGAATGGGTTTCTGCATGTTGTGTTATTGGAAGGTGAGTGAAGATGCTGAGGATGGGTTTCTGCAGGTTGTGTAATTGGGAGATGAGTGGAGATGCTGAGGATGGGTTTCTGCAGGTTGTGTTATTGGGAGGTGAGTGGAGATGCTGAGGATGGGTTTCTGCAGGTTGTGTTATTGGAAGATTTGTGAAGATGCTGAGGATGGGTTTCTGCAGGTTGTGTTATTGGAAGATTTGTGAAGATGCTGAGGATGGGTTTATGCAGATTGTGTTACTGGGAGGTGAGTGGAGATGCTGAGGATGGGTTTCTGCAGGTTGTGTTATTGGGAGGTGCGTGCAGGTGCTGAGGATGGGTTTCTGCAGGTCGTGTTATTGAAAGGTTAGTGAATATGTTGTGGATGGGTTTCTGCAGGTTGTGTTATTGGAAGATTAGTTAAGGTGCTGAGGATGGGTTTCTGCAGGTTGTGTTATTGGAAGGTGAGTAGAGATGCTGAGGATGGGTTTCTGCAGGTTGTGTTATTGGGAGGTTAGTGAAGATGCTGAGGATGGGTTTCTGCAGGTTGAGTTATTGGAAGGTGAGTGAAGATGCTGAGGATGGGTTTCTGCAGGTTGTGTTATTGGGAGGTGAGTGAAGATGCTGAGGATGGGTTTCTGCAGGTCGTGTTATTGGAAGGTTAGTGAATATGTTGTGGATGGGTTTCTGCAGGTTGTGTTATTGGAAGATTAGTTAAGGTGCTGAGGATGGGTTTCTGCAGGTTGTGTTATTGGAAGGTGAGTAGAGATGCTGAGGATGGGTTTCTGCAGGTTGTGTTATTGGGAGGTTAGTGAAGATGCTGAGGATGGGTTTCTGCAGGTTGTGTTATTGGGAGGTGAGTGGAGATGCTGAGGATGGATTTCTGCAGGTTGTGTTATTGGGAGGTGAGTGGAGATGCTGAGGATGGTTTCCTGCACGTTGTGTTATTGGGAGGTTAGTGAAGATGCTGATGATGGGTTTCTGCAGGTTGTGTTATTGGGAGGTGAGTGGAGATGCTGAGGATGGGTTTCTGCAGGTTGTGTTATTGGAAGGTGAGTGAAGATGCTGAGGATGGGTTTCTGCAGGTTGTGTTATTGGGAGGTGAGTGGAGATGCTGAGGATGGGTTTCTGCAGGTTGTGTTATTGGAAGGTGAGTGGAGATGCTGAGGATGGGTTTCTGCAGGTTGTGTTATTGGGAGGTGAGTGAAGATGCTGAGAATGGGTGTCTGCAGGTTGTGTTATTGGGAGGTTAGGGAAGATGCTGAGGATTGCTTTCTGCAGGTTGTGTTATTGGGACGTAAGTGGAAATGCTGAGGATGGGTTCTGCAGTTTGTGTTATTGGAAGATTTGTGAAGATGCTGAGGATGGGTTTCTGCAGGTTGTGTTATTGGAAGATTTGTGAAGATGCTGAGGATAGGTTTCTGCAGGTTGCGTTATTGGAAGATTTGTGAAGATGCTGAGGATGGGTTTATGCAGATTGTGTTACTGGGAGGTGAGTGGAGATGCTGAGGATGGGTTTCAGCAGGTTGTGTTATTGGGAGGTGAGTGGAGATGCTGAGGATGGGTTTCTGCAGGTTGTGTTATTGGGAGGTGAGAGGAGATGCTGAGGATGTGTTTCTGCAGGTTGTGTTATTGGGAGGTGAGTGAAGATGCTGAGGATGGGTTTCTGCAGGTTGTGTTATTGGAAGGTGAGTGGAGATGCTGAGGATGGGTTTCTGCAGGTTGTGTTATTCGGAGGTGTGTTAAGATGCTGAGAATGGGTTTCTGCATTATGTGTTATTGGAAGGTGAGTGAAGATGCTGAGGATGGGTTTCTGCAGGTTGTGTAATTGGGAGATGAGTGGTGATGCTGAGGATGGGTTTCTGCAGGTTGTGTTATTGGGAGATGAGTAAAGATTCTGAGGATGGGTTTCTGCAGGTTGTGTTATTGGAAGGTGAGTGAAGATGCTGAGGATGGGTTTCTGCAGGTTGTATTATTGGGAGATGAGTGACGAATCTGAGGATGGGTTTCTGCAGGTTGTATTATTGGGAGGTGAGTGAAGGTGCTGAGGATGCGTTTCTGCAGGTTGTGTTATTGTAAGGAGATGGAGATGCTGAGGATGGGTTTCTGCAGGTTGTGTTATTGGGAGGTGAGTGGAGATGCTGAGGATGGGTTTCTGCAGGTTGTGTTATTGGGAGGTGAGTAAAGATGCTGAGGATGGGTTTCTGCAGGTTGTGTTATTGGGAGGTGAGTGAAGATGCTGAGAATGGGTTTCTGCAGGTTGTGTTATTGGGAGGTGAGTGGAGATGATGAGGATGGGTTTCTGCAGGTTGTGTTATTAGGAGGTGAGTGGAGATGCTGAGGATGGGCTTCTGCAGGAGGAGATAATGAGGATGGGTTTCTGCAGGTTGTGTTATTGGAATGTGAGTGAAGATTCTGAGGATGGGTTACTGCAGGTTGTGTTATTAGTAGGTGAGTGGAGATTCTGAGAATGGGTTTCTGCCGGTTGTGCTATTGGGAGCTGAGTGGAGATGCTGAGGATGGGTTTCTGCAGGTTGTGTTATTGGGAGGTGAGTGGAGAAGCTGAGGATGTGTTTCTGCAGGTTGTGTTATTCGGGGGTGTGTGAAGATGCTGAGGATGGGTTTCTGCATGTTGTGTTATTGGAATGTGAGTGAAGATGCTGAGGATGGGTTTCTGCAGATTGTGTAATTGGGAGATGAGTGGAGATGCTGAGGATGGTTTTCTGCAGGTTGTGTTATTGGGAGGTGAGTGACGATTCTGAGGATGGGTTTCTGCAGGTTGTGTTATTGGGAGGTGAGTGAAGATGCTGAGGATGCGTTTCTGCAGGTTGTGTTCTTGGGAGCTGAGTGAAGATGCTGAGGATGTGTTTCTGCAGGTTGTGTTATTGGAAGGTCAGTAGAGATGCTGAGAATGGGATTCTGCAGGTTGTGTAATTGGGAGATGAGTGGAGATGCTGAGGATGGGTTTCTGCATGTTGTGTTATTGGGAGATGACTGACGATTCTGAGGATGGGTTTCTGCAGGTTTTGTTATTGGGAGGTGAGTGAAGATGCTGAGGATGCGTTTCTGCAGGTTGTGTTCTTGGGAGGTGAGTGAAGATGCTGGGGATGTGTTTCTGCAGTTTGTGTTATTGGAAGGTGAGTGGAGTTGCTGAGGATGGGTTTCTGCAGGTTGTGTTATGGGAAGGTGAGTGAAGAAGCTGAGGATGGGTTTCTGCAGGTTGTGTTATTGGGAGGTGAGTGAAGATGCTGAGGATGGGTTTCTGCAGGTTGTGTTATTGGGAGGTGAGTGAAGATGCTGAGGATGGGTTTCTGCAGGTTGTGGTATTGTGAGGTTAGTGAAGATGCTGAGGATGGGTTTCTGCAGGTTGTGTTATTGGGAGGTTAGTGGAGTTGCTGAGGATGGGTTTCTGCAGGTTGTGTTATTGGGAGGTGAGTGAAGATGCTGAGAATGGGTTTCTGCAGGTTGTGTTATTGGGAGGCGAGCGGAGATGCTGAGGATGGGTTTCTGCAGGTTGTGTTATTGGGAGGTGAGTGAAGATGCTGAGAATGGGTTTCTGCAGGTTGAGTTATTGGAAGGATCGTGGAGATGCGGAGGATGGGTTTCTGCAGGTTGTGTTATTGGGAGGTGAGTGCAGGTGCTGAGGATGGGTTTCTGCATTTCGTGTTATTGGAAGGTTAGTGAATATTTTGTGGATGGGTTTCTGCAGGTTGTGTTATTGGAAGATTAGTTAAGGTGCTGAGGATGGGTTCTGCAGTTTGTGTTATTGGAAAGTGAGTGGAGATGCTGAGGATGGGTTTCTGCAGGTTGTGTTATTGGGAGGTGAGTGGAGATGCTGAGGATGGGTTTCTGCAGGTTGTGTTATTGGAAGATTTGTGAAGATGCTGAGGATGGGTTTCTGCAGTTTGTGTTATTGGGAGGTGAGTGGAGATGCTGAGGATAGGATTATGCAGGTTGTGTTATTGGGAGGTTAGTGAAGATGTTGGGGATTGGTTTCTGCAGGTTGTGTTATTGGAAGGTGAGTGGAGATACTGAGGATGGGTTTCTGCAGGTTGTGTTATTGGGAGGTGAGTGGAGATGCTGTGGATGGGTTTCAGCAGTTTGTGTTATTGGGAGGTGAGTGGAGATGCTGAGGATGGGTTTCTGCAGGTTGTGTTATTGGAAGTTGAGTGGAGATGCTGAGGATGGGTTTCTGCAGGTTGTGTTATTGGGGGGTGAGTGGAGATGCTGAGGATGGGTTTCTGCAGGTTGTGTTATTGGGAGATGAGTGGAGATGCTGAGGATAGGATTCTGCAGGTTGTGTTATTGGGAGGTGAGTGAAGATGTTGGGGATGGGTTTCTGCAGGTTGTGTTATTGGGAGGTGAGTGAAGATGCTGAGGATGGGTTTCTGCAGTTTGTGTTATTGGAAGGTGAGTGAAGATGCTGAGGATGGGTTTCTGCAGGTCGTGTTATTGGAAGGTTAGTGAATATGTTGTGGATGGGTTTCTGCAGGTTGTGTTATTGGAAGATTAGTTAAGGTGCTGAGGATGGGTTCTGCAGGTTGTGTTATTGGAAAGTGAGTGGAGATGCTGAGGATGGGTTTCTGCAGGTTGTGTTATTGGAAGGTTAGTGAAGATGCTGAGGATGGGATTCTGCAGGTTGTGTTATTGGGAGGTGAGTGGAGATGCTGTGGATGGGTTTCTGCAGTTTGTGTTATTGAGAGGTGAGTGGAGATGCTGAGGATAGGATTCTGCAGGTTGTGTTATTGGGAGGTTAGTGAAGATGTTGGGGATGGGTTTCTGCAGGTTGTGTTATTGGGAGGTGAGTGAAGATGCTGAGGATGGGTTTCTGCAGGTTGTGTTATTGGGAGGTTAGTGGAGATACTGAGGATGGGTTTCTGCAGGTTGTGTTATTGGGAGGTGAGTGGAGATGCTGTGGATGGGTTTCAGCAGTTTGTGCTATTGGGAGGTGAGTGGAGATGCTGAGGATGGGTTTCTGCAGGTTGTGTTATTGGGGGGTGGGTGGAGATGCTGAGGATGGGTTTCTGCAGATTATGTTATTGGGAGATGAGTGGGAGATGCTGAGAATGTGTACCTGCAGGTTGTGTTATTGGGAGGGTAGGGAAGATGCTGAGGATGGGTTTCTGCAGGTTGTGTTATTGGGAGGAGAGTGGAGATGCAGAGGATGGGTTTCTGCAGGTTGTGTTATTGGAAGGTTAGTGGAGATGCTGAGCATGGGTTTCTGCAGGTTGTGTTATTGGAAGATTTTTGAAGATGCTGATGATGGGGTTCTGCAGGTTGTGTTATTGGGAGGTTAGTGTAGATGCTGATGATGGGTTTCTGCAGGTTGTGTTATTGGGCGGTTTGGGAAGATGCTGAGGATGGGTTTCTGCAGGTTGTGTTATTGGGAGATGAGTGGAAATGCTGAGAATGGGTTTCTGCAGGTTGTGCTATTGGGACGTGAGTGGAGATGCTGAGGATGGATTTCTGCAGGTTGTGTTATTGGGAGGTGAGTGGAGATGCTGAGGATGGGTTTCTGCAGGTTGTGTTATTGGGACGTGAGTGGAGATGCTGAGGATGGATTTCTGCAGGTTGTGTTATTGGGAGGTGAGTGAAGATGCTGATGATGGGTTTCTGCAGGTTGTGTTATTGGGAGGTGAGTGGAGATGCTGAGGATGGGTTTCGGCAGGTTGTGTTATTGGGAGGTGAGTGGAGATGCTGATGATGGGTTTCTGCAGGTTGTGTTATTGGGAGGTGTGTGGAGATGCTGAGGATAGGTTTCTGCAGGTTATGTTATTGTCAGGAGATGGAGATGCTGAGGATGGGTTTCTGCAGGTTGTGTTATTGGGGGGTGAGTGGAGATGCTGAGGATGGGTTTCTGCAGGTTGTGTTATTGGGAGATGAGTGACGATTCTGAGGATGGGTTTCTGCAGGTTGTGTTATTGGGAGGTGAGTGAAGATGCTGAGGATGCGTTTCTGCAGGTTGTGTTCTTGGGAGGTGAGTGAAGATGCTGAGGATTGGTTTCTGCAGGTTGTGTTATTGGATGGTCAGTAGAGATGCTGAGAATGGGATTCTGCAGGTTGTGTAATTGTGAGATGAGTGGAGATGCTGAGGATGGGTTTCTGCAGGTTGTGTTATTGGGAGATGAGTGACGATTCTGAGGATGGGTTTCTGCAGGTTGTGTTATTGGGAGGTGAGTGAAGATGCTAAGGATGCGTTTCTGCAGGTTGTGTTCTTGGGAGGTGAGTGAAGATGCTGAGGATGTGTTTCTGCAGGTTGTGTTATTGGAAGCTGAGTGGAGTTGCTGAGGATGGGTTTCTGCAGGTTGTGTTATGGGAAGGTGAGTGAAGATGCTGAGGATGGGTTTCTGCAGGTTGTGTTATTGGGAGGTGAGTGAAGATGCTGAGGATGGGTTTCTGCAGGTTGTGTTATTGGGAGGTGAGTGAAGATGCTGAGGAAGGGTTTCTGCAGGTTGTGGTATTGTGAGGTGAGTGAAGATGCAGAGGATGGGTTTCTGCAGGTTGTGTTATTGGGAGGTTAGTGGAGTTGCTGAGGATGGGTTTCTGCAGGTTGTGTTATTGGGAGGTGAGTGGAGATGCTGAGGATGGGTTTCTGCAGGTTGTGGTATTGGGAGGTTAGTGGAGATGCTAAGGATGGATTTCTGTAGGTTGTGTTATTGGAATGTGAGTGAAGATGCTGAGGATGGTTTCCTGCACGTTGTGTTATTAGGAGGTGAGTGGAGATGCTGAGGATGGGCTTCTGCAGGTGGAGATAATGAGGATGGGTTTCTGCAGGTTGTGTTATTGGAAGGTGAGTGAAGATTCTGAGGATGGGTTTCTGCAGGTTGTGTTATTAGTAGGTGAGTGGAGATTCTGAGAATGGGTTTCTGCCGGTTGTGATATTGGGAGCTGAGTGGAGATGCTGAGGATGGGTTTCTGCAGGTTGTGTTATTGGGAGGTGAGTGAAGATGCTGATGATGGGTTTCTGCAGGTTGTGTTATTGGGAGGTGAGTGGAGATGCTGAGGATGGGTTTCGGCAGGTTGTGTTATTGGGCGGTGAGTGGAGATGCTGATGATGGGTTTCTGCAGGTTGTGTTATTGGGAGGTGTGTGGAGATGCTGAGGATAGGTTTCTGCAGGTTATGTTATTGTCAGGAGATGGAGATGCTCAGGATGGGTTTCTGCAGGTTGTGTTATTGGGGGGTGAGTGGAGATGCTGAGGATGGGTTTCTGCAGGTTGTGTTATTAGGAGATGAGTGACGATTCTGAGGATGGGTTTCTGCAGGTTGTGTTATTGGGAGGTGAGTGAAGATGCTGAGGATGCGTTTCTGCAGGTTGTGTTCTTGGGAGGTGAGTGAAGATGCTGAGGATGGGTTTCTGCAGGTTGTGTTATTGGGAGGTGAGTGAAGATGCTGAGGATGGGTTTCTGCAGGTTGTGTTATTGGGAGGTGAGTGAAGATGCTGAGGAAGGGTTTCTGCAGGTTGTGGTATTGTGAGGTGAGTGAAGATGCAGAGGATGGGTTTCTGCAGGTTGTGTTATTGGGAGGTTAGTGGAGTTGCTGAGGATGGGTTTCTGCAGGTTGTGTTATTGGGAGGTGAGTGGAGATGCTGAGGATGGGTTTCTGCAGGTTGTGGTATTGGGAGGTTAGTGGAGATGCTAAGGATGGATTTCTGTAGGTTGTGTTATTGGAATGTGAGTGAAGATGCTGAGGATGGTTTCCTGCACGTTGTGTTATTAGGAGGTGAGTGGAGATGCTGAGGATGGGCTTCTGCAGGTGGAGATAATGAGGATGGGTTTCTGCAGGTTGTGTTATTGGAAGGTGAGTGAAGATTCTGAGGATGGGTTTCTGCAGGTTGTGTTATTAGTAGGTGAGTGGAGATTCTGAGAATGGGTTTCTGCCGGTTGTGATATTGGGAGCTGAGTGGAGATGCTGAGGATGGGTTTCTGCAGGTTGTGTTATTGGGAGGTGAGTGAAGATGCTGATGATGGGTTTCTGCAGGTTGTGTTATTGGGAGGTGAGTGGAGATGCTGAGGATGGGTTTCGGCAGGTGTTATTGGGCGGTGAGTGGAGATGCTGATGATGGGTTTCTGCAGGTTGTGTTATTGGGAGGTGTGTGGAGATGCTGAGGATAGGTTTCTGCAGGTTATGTTATTGTCAGGAGATGGAGATGCTCAGGATGGGTTTCTGCAGGTTGTGTTATTGGGGGGTGAGTGGAGATGCTGAGGATGGGTTTCTGCAGGTTGTGTTATTAGGAGATGAGTGACGATTCTGAGGATGGGTTTCTGCAGGTTGTGTTATTGGGAGGTGAGTGAAGATGCTGAGGATGCGTTTCTGCAGGTTGTGTTCTTGGGAGGTGAGTGAAGATGCTGAGGATTGGTTTCTGCAGGTTGTGTTATTGGAAGGTCAGTAGAGATGCTGAGAATGGGATTCTGCAGGTTGTGTAATTGTGAGATGAGTGGAGATGCTGAGGATGGGTTTCTGCAGGTTGTGTTATTGGGAGATGAGTGACGATTCTGAGGATGGGTTTCTGCAGGTTGTGTTATTGGGAGGTGAGTGAAGATGCTAAGGATGCGTTTCTGCAGGTTGTGTTATTGGGAGGTGAGTGAAGATGCTGAGGATGCGTTTCTGCAGGTTGTGTTCTTGGGAGGTGAGTGAAGATGCTGAGGATTGGTTTCTGCAGGTTGTGTTATTGGAAGGTCAGTAGAGATGCTGAGAATGGGATTCTGCAGGTTGTGTAATTGTGAGATGAGTGAAGATGCTGAGGATGGGTTTCTGCAGGTTGTGTTATTGGGAGGTGAGTGAAGATGCTGAGGATGGGTTTCTGCAGGTTGTGTTATTGGGAGGTGAGTGAAGATGCTGAGGATGGGTTTCTGCAGGTTGTGGTATTGTGAGGTGAGTGAAGATGCTGAGGATGGGTTTCTGCAGGTTGTGTTATTGGGAGGTTAGTGGAGTTGCTGAGGATGGGTTTCTGCAGGTTGTGTTATTGGGAGGTGAGTGGAGATGCTGAGGATGGGTTTCTGCAGGTTGTGGTATTGGGAGGTTAGTGGAGATGCTGAGGATGGATTTCTGTAGGTTGTGTTATTGGAATGTGAGTGAAGATGCTGAGGATGGTTTCCTGCACGTTGTGTTATTGGGAGGTTAGTGAAGATGCTGATGATGGGTTTCTGCAGGTTGTGTTATTGGGAGGTGAGTGAAGATGCTGAGGATGGGTTTCTACAGGTTGTGTTATTAGGAGGTGATTGGAGATGCTGAGGATGGGCTTCTGCAGGTGGAGATAATGAGGATGGGTTTCTGCAGGTTGTGTTATTGGAAGGTGAGTGAAGATTCTGAGGATGGGTTTCTGCAGGTTGTGTTATTAGTAGGTGAGTGGAGATTCTGAGAATGGGTTTCTGCCGGTTGTGATATTGGGAGCTGAGTGGAGATGCTGAGGATGGGTTTCTGCAGGTTGTGTTATTGGGAGGTGAGTGGAGATGCTGAGGATGTGTTTATGCAGGTTGTGTTATTCGGAGGTGTGTGAAGATGCTGAGGATGGGTTTCTGCATGTTGTGTTATTGGGAGGTTAGTGAAGATGTTGGGGATTGGTTTCTGCAGGTTGTGTTATTGGAAGGTGAGTGGAGATACTGAGGATGGGTTTCTGCAGGTTGTGTTAATTGGAGGTGAGTGGAGATGCTGTGGATGGGTTTCAGCAGTGTGTGTTATTGGGAGGTGAGTGGAGATGCTGAGGATGGGTTTCTGCAGGTTGTGTTATTGGAAGTTGAGTGGAGATGCTGAGGATGGGTTTCTGCAGGTTGTGTTATTGGGGGGTGAGTGGAGATGCTGAGGATGGGTTTCTGCAGGTTGTGTTATTGGGAGATGAGTGGAGATGCTGAGGATAGGATTCTGCAGGTTGTGTTATTGGGAGGTGAGTGAAGATGTTGGGGATGGGTTTCTGCAGGTTGTGTTATTGGGAGGTGAGTGAAGATGCTGAGGATGGGTTTCTGCAGTTTGTGTTATTGGAAGGTGAGTGCAGGTGCTGAGGATGGGTTTCTGCAGGTCGTGTTATTGGAAGGTTAGTGAAGATGCTGAGGATGGATTTCTGCAGGTTGTGTTATTGGAAGATTAGTTAAGGTGCTGAGGATGGGTTCTGCAGGTTGTGTTATTGGAAAGTGAGTGGAGATGCTGAGGATGGGTTTCTGCAGGTTGTGTTATTGGAAGGTGAGTGGAGATGCTGAGGATGGGTGTCTGCAGGTTCTGTTATTGGAAGATTTGTGAAGATGCTGAGGATGGGTTTCTGCAGGTTGTGTTATTGGAAGTTTAGTGAAGATGCTGAGGATGGGATTCTGCAGGTTGGGTTATTGGGAGGTGAGTGGAGATGCTGTGGATGGGTTTCTGCAGTTTGTGTTATTGGGAGGTGAGTGGAGATGCTGAGGATAGGATTCTGCAGGTTGTGTTATTGGGAGGTTAGTGAAGATGTTGGGGATGGGTTTCTGCAGGTTGTGTTATTGGGAGGTGAGTGGAGATGCTGAGGATGGGTTTCTGCAGGTTGTGTTATTGGGAGGTGACTGAAGATGCTGAGGATGGGTTTCTGCAGGTTGTGTTATTGGAAGGTGAGTGGAGATACTGAGGATGGGTTTCTGCAGGTTGTGTTATTGGGAGGTGAGTGGAGATGCTGTGGATGGGTTTCAGCAGTTTGTGCTATTGGGGGGTGAGTGGAGATGCTGAGGATGGGTTTCTGCAGGTTGTGTTATTGGAAGTTGAGTGGAGATGCTGAGGATGGGTTTCTGCAGGCTGTGTTATTGGGGGGTGGGTGGAGATGCTGAGGATGGGTTTCTGCAGGTTGTGTTATTGGGAGATGAGTGGAAATGCTGAGAATGTGTAACTGCAGGTTGTGTTCTTGGGAGGTTAGGGAAGATGCTGAGAATGGGTTTCTGCAGGTTGTGTTATTGGGAGGCGAGTGGAGATGCAGAGGATGGGTTTCTGCAGGTTGTGTTATGGTAAGGTTTGTGAAGATGCTGAGGATGGGTTTCTGCAGGTTGTGTTATTGGAAGGTTAGTGGAGATGCTGAGTATGGGTTTCTGCAGGTTGTGTTATTGGAAGATTTTTGAAGATGCTGATGATGGGGTTCTGCAGGTTGTGTTATTGGGAGGTTAGTGTAGATGCTGATGATGGGTTTCTGCAGGTTGTGTTATTGGGCGGTTTGGGAAGATGCTGAGGATGGGTTTCTGCAGGTTGTGTTATTGGGAGATGAGTGGAAATGCTGAGAATGGGTTTCTGCAGGTTGTGTTATTGGGAGGTGTGTGGAGATGCTGAGGACGGGTTTCTGCAGGTTGTGTTATTGGGACGTGAGTGGAGATGCTGAGGATGGATTTCTGCAGGTTGTGTTATTGGGAGGTGAGTGGAGATGCTGAGGATGGGTTTCTGCAGGTTGTGTTATTGGGAGGTGAGTGAAGATGCTGAGGATGGGTTTCTGCAGGTTGTGTTATTGGGAGGTGAGTGGAGATGCTGAGGATAGGTTTCTGCAGGTTATGTTATTGTCAGGAGATGGAGATGCTGAGGATGGATTTCTGCAGGTTGTGTTATTGGGAGGTGAGTGAAGATGCTGAGGATGGGTTTCTGCAGGTTGTGTTATTGGGAGGTGAGTGGAGATGCTGAGGATGGGTTTCTGCAGGTTGTGTTATTGGAAGGTGAGTGGAGATGCTGAGGATGGATTTCTGCAGGTTGTGTTATTGGGAGGTGAGTGAAGATGCTGAGGATGGGTTTCTGCAGGTTGTGTTATTGGAAGGTGAGTGGAGATGCTGAGGATGGGTTTCTGCAGGTTGTGTTATTGGGAGGTTAGTGAAGATGCTGAGAATGGGTTTCTGCAGGTTGTGTTATTGGAAGGTGAGTGGAGATGCTGAGGATGGGTTTCTGCAGGTTGTGTTATTGGGAGGTGAGTGAAGATGCTGAGAATGGGTTTCTGCAGGTTGTGTTATTGGGAGGTTAGTGAAGATGCTGAGGATGGGTTTCTGCAGGTTGTGTTATTGGGAGGTGAGTGAAGATGCTGAGAATGGGTTTCTGCAGGTTGTGTTATTGGGAGGTTAGGGAAGGTGCTTAGGATTGCTTTCTGCAGGTTGTGTTATTGGGACGTAAGTGGAAATGCTGAGGATGGGTTTCTGCAGGTTGTGTTATTGGGAGGTTAGTGGAGATGCTGAGGATGGGTTTCTGCAGGTTGAGTTATTGGAAGGATAGTGGAGATGCTGAGGATGGGTTTCTGCAGGTTGTGGTATTGGGAGGTTAGTGGAGATGCTGAGGATGGATTTCTGTAGGTTGTGTTATTGGGAGGTGAGTGGAGATGCTGAGGATGGGTTTCTGCAGGTTGTGGTATTGGGAGGTTAGTGGAGATGCTGAGGATGGGTTTCTGCAGGTTGTGTTATTGGAAGGTGAGTGGAGATGCTGAGGATGGGTTTCTGCAGGTTGTGTTATTGGGAGGTTAGTGAAGATGCTGAGAATGGGTTTCTGCAGGTTGTGTTATTGGAAGGTGAGTGGAGATGATGAGGTTGGGTTTCTGCAGGTTGTGTTATTGGGAGGTGAGTGAAGATGCTGAGAATGGGTTTCTGCAGGTTGTGTTATTGGGAGGTTAGTGAAGATGCTGAGAATGGGTTTCTGCAGGTTGTGTTATTGGAAGGTAAGTGGAGATGCTGAGGATGGGTTTCTGCAGGTTGTGTTATTGGGAGGTGAGTGAAGATGCTGAGGATGGGTTTCTGCAGGTTGTGGTATTGTGAGGTTAGTGAAGATGCTGAGGATGGGTTTCTGCAGGTTGTGTTATTGGGAGGTTAGTGGAGTTGCTGAGGATGGGTTTCTGCAGGTTGTGTTATTGGGAGGTGAGTGAAGATGCTGAGAATGGGTTTCTGCAGGTTGTGTTATTGGAAGGTGAGTGGAGATGATGAGGTTGGGTTTCTGCAGGTTGTGTTATTGGGAGGTGAGTGAAGATGCTGAGAATGGGTTTCTGCAGGTTGTGTTATTGGGAGGTTAGTGAAGATGCTGAGAATGGGTTTCTGCAGGTTGTGTTATTGGAAGGTAAGTGGAGATGCTGAGGATGGGTTTCTGCAGGTTGTGTTATTGGGAGGTGAGTGAAGATGCTGAGGATGGGTTTCTGCAGGTTGTGGTATTGTGAGGTTAGTGAAGATGCTGAGGATGGGTTTCTGCAGGTTGTGTTATTGGGAGGTTAGTGGAGTTGCTGAGGATGGGTTTCTGCAGGTTGTGTTATTGGGAGGTGAGTGAAGATGCTGAGAATGGGTTTCTGCAGGTTGTGTTATTGGGAGGCGAGCGGAGATGCTGAGGATGGGTTTCTGCAGGTTGTGTTATTGGGAGGTGAGTGAAGATGCTGAGAATGGGTTTCTGCAGGTTGAGTTATTGGAAGGATCGTGGAGATGCGGAGGATGGGTTTCTGCAGGTTGTGTTATTGGGAGGTGAGTGCAGGTGCTGAGGATGGGTTTCTGCAGGTCGTGTTATTGGAAGGTTAGTGAATATTTTGTGGATGGGTTTCTGCAGGTTGTGTTATTGGAAGATTAGTTAAGGTGCTGAGGATGGGTTCTGCAGGTTGTGTTATTGGAAAGTGAGTGGAGATGCTGAGGATGGGTTTCTGCAGGTTGTGTTATTGGGAGGTGAGTGGAGATGCTGAGGATGGGTTTCTGCAGTTTGTGTTATTGGAAGGTGAGTGAAGATGCTGAGGATGGGTTTCTGCAGGTCGTGTTATTGGAAGGTTAGTGAATATGTTGTGGATGGGTTTCTGCAGGTTGTGTTATTGGAAGATTAGTTAAGGTGCTGAGGATGGGTTCTGCAGGTTGTGTTATTGGAAAGTGAGTGGAGATGCTGAGGATGGGTTTCTGCAGGTTGTGTTATTGGAAGGTTAGTGAAGATGCTGAGGATGGGATTCTGCAGGTTGTGTTATTGGGAGGTGAGTGGAGATGCTGTGGATGGGTTTCTGCAGTTTGTGTTATTGGGAGGTGAGTGGAGATGCTGAGGATAGGATTCTGCAGGTTGTGTTATTGGGAGGTTAGTGAAGATGTTGGGGATGGGTTTCTGCAGGTTGTGTTATTGGGAGGTGAGTGAAGATGCTGAGGATGGGTTTCTGCAGTTTGTGTTATTGGAAGGTGAGTGGAGATGCTGAGGATGGGTTTCTGCAGGTTGTGTTATTGGGAGGTGAGTGGAGATGCTGAGGATGGGTTTCTGCAGATTATGTTATTGGGAGATGAGTGGAAATGCTGAGAATGTGTACCTGCAGGTTGTGTTATTGGGAGGGTAGGGAAGATGCTGAGGATGGTTTCTGCAGGTTGTGTTATTGGGAGGCGAGTGGAGATGCAGAGGATGGGTTTCTGCAGGTTGTGTTATAGTAAGGTTTGTGAAGATGCTGAGGATGGGTTTCTGCAGGTTGTGTTATTGGAAGGTTAGTGGAGATGCTGAGCATGGGTTTCTGCAGGTTGTGTTATTGGAAGATTTTTGAAGATGCTGATGATGGGGTTCTGCAGGTTGTGTTATTGGGAGGTTAGTGTAGATGCTGATGATGGGTTTCTGCAGGTTGTGTTATTGGGCGGTTTGGGAAGATGCTGAGGATGGGTTTCTGCAGGTTGTGTTATTGGGAGATGAGTGGAAATGCTGAGAATGGGTTTCTGCAGGTTGTGTTATTGGGACGTGAGTGGAGATGCTGAGGATGGATTTCTGCAGGTTGTGTTATTGGGAGGTGAGTGAAGATGCTGAGGATGGGTTTCTGCAGGTTGTGTTATTGGGAGGTTAGTGGAGTTGCTGAGGATGGGTTTCTGCAGGTTGTGTTATTGGGAGGTGAGTGGAGATGCTGAGGATGGGTTTCTGCAGGTTGTGGTATTGGGAGGTTAGTGAAGATGCTGATGATGGGTTTCTGCAGGTTGTGTTATTGGGAGGTGAGTGAAGATGCTGAGGATGGGTTTCTACAGGTTGTGTTATTAGGAGGTGAGTGGAGATGCTGAGGATGGGCTTCTGCAGGTGGAGATAATGAGGATGGGTTTCTGCAGGTTGTGTTATTGGAAGGTGAGTGAAGATTCTGAGGATGGGTTTCTGCAGGTTGTGTTATTAGTAGGTGAGTGGAGATTCTGAGAATGGGTTTCTGCCGATTGTGATATTGGGAGCTGAGTGGAGATGCTGAGGATGGGTTTCTGCAGGTTGTGTTATTGGGAGGTGAGTGGAGATGCTGAGGATGTGTTTATGCAGGTTGTGTTATTCGGAGGTGTGTGAAGATGCTGAGGATGGGTTTCTGCATGTTGTGTTATTGGGAGGTTAGTGAAGATGTTGGGGATTGGTTTCTGCAGGTTGTGTTATTGGAAGGTGAGTGGAGATACTGAGGATGGGTTTCTGCAGGTTGTGTTAATTGGAGGTGAGTGGAGATGCTGTGGATGGGTTTCAGCAGTGTGTGTTATTGGGAGGTGAGCGGAGATGCTGAGGATGGGTTTCTGCAGGTTGTGTTATTGGAAGTTGAGTGGAGATGCTGAGGATGGGTTTCTGCAGGTTGTGTTATTGGGGGGTGAGTGGAGATGCTGAGGATGGGTTTCTGCAGGTTGTGTTATTGGGAGATGAGTGGAGATGCTGAGGATAGGATTCTGCAGGTTGTGTTATTGGGAGGTGAGTGAAGATGTTGGGGATGGGTTTCTGCAGGTTGTGTTATTGGGAGGTGAGTGAAGATGCTGAGGATGGGTTTCTGCAGTTTGTGTTATTGGAAGGTGAGTGAAGATGCTGAGGATGGGTTTCTGCAGGTCGTGTTATTGGAAGGTTAGTGAATATGTTGTGGATGGGTTTCTGCAGGTTGTGTTATTGCAAGATTAGTTAAGGTGCTGAGGATGGGTTCTGCAGGTTGTGTTATTGGAAAGTGAGTGGAGATGCTGAGGATGGGTTTCTGCAGGTTGTGTTATTGGAAGGTGAGTGGAGATGCTGAGGATGGGTGTCTGCAGGTTGTGTTATTGGAAGATTTGTGAAGATGCTGAGGATGGGTTTCAGCAGGTTGTGTTATTGGAAGGTTAGTGAAGATGCTGAGGATGGGATTCTGCAGGTTGGGTTATTGGGAGGTGAGTGGAGATGCTGTGGATGGGTTTCTGCAGTTTGTGTTATTGGGAGGTGAGTGGAGATGCTGAGGATAGGATTCTGCAGGTTGTGTTATTGGGAGGTTAGTGAAGATGTTGGGGATGGGTTTCTGCAGGTTGTGTTATTGGGAGGTGAGTGAAGATGCTGAGGATGGGTTTCTGCAGTTTGTGTTATTGGAAGGTGAGTGAAGATGCTGAGGATGGGTTTCTGCAGGTTGTGTTATTGGAAGGTGAGTGGAGATACTGAGGATGGGTTTCTGCAGGTTGTGTTATTGGGAGGTGAGTGGAGATGCTGTGGATGGGTTTCAGCAGTTTGTGCTATTGGGAGGTGAGTGGAGATGCTGAGGATGGGTTTCTGCAGGTTGTGTTATTGGAAGTTGAGTGGAGATGCTGAGGATGGGTTTCTGCAGGCTGTGTTATTGGGGGGTGGGTGGAGATGCTGAGGATGGGTTTCTGCAGGTTGTGTTATTGGGAGATGAGTGGAAATGCTGAGAATGTGTAACTGCAGGTTGTGTTCTTGGGAGGTTAGGGAAGATGCTGAGGATGGGTTTCTGAAGGTTGTGTTATTGGGAGGCGAGTGGAGATGCAGAGGATGGGTTTCTGCAGGTTGTGTTATAGTAAGGTTTGTGAATATGCTGAGGATGGGTTTCTGCAGGTTGTGTTATTGGAAGGTTAGTGGAGATGCTGAGTATGGGTTTCTGCAGGTTGTGTTATTGGAAGATTTTTGAAGATGCTGATGATGGGTTTCTGCAGGTTGTGTTATTGGGAGATGAGTGGAGATGCTGAGGATGGGTTTCTGCAGGTTGTGTTATTGGGCGGTTTGGGAAGATGCTGAGGATGGGTTTCTGCAGGTTGTGTTATTGGGAGATGAGTGGAAATGCTGAGAATGGGTTTCTGCAGGTTGTGTTATTGGGAGGTGTGTGGAGATGCTGAGGACGGGTTTCTGCAGGTTGTGTTATTGGGACGTGAGTGGAGATGCTGAGGATGGATTTCTGCAGGTTGTGTTATTGGGAGGTGAGTGAAGATGCTGAGGATGGGTTTCTGCAGGTTGTGTTATTGGGAGGTGAGTGGAGATGCTGAGGATGGATTTCTGTAGGTTGTGTTATTGGAATGTGAGTGAAGATGCTGAGGATGGGTGTCTGCAGGTTGTGTTATTGGAAGATTTGTGAAGATGCTGAGGATGGGTTTCTGCAGGTTGTGTTATTGGAAGGTTAGTGAAGATGCTGAGGATGGGATTCTGCAGGTTGGGTTATTGGGAGGTGAGTGGAGATGCTGTGGATGGGTTTCTGCAGTTTGTGTTATTGGGAGGTGAGTGGAGATGCTGAGGATAGGATTCTGCAGGTTGTGTTATTGGGAGGTTAGTGAAGATGTTGGGGATGGGTTTCTGCAGGTTGTGTTATTGGGAGGTGAGTGAAGATGCTGAGGATGGGTTTCTGCAGTTTGTGTTATTGGAAGGTGAGTGAAGATGCTGAGGATGGGTTTCTGCAGGTTGTGTTATTGGAAGGTGAGTGGAGATACTGAGGATGGGTTTCTGCAGGTTGTGTTATTGGGAGGTGAGTGGAGATGCTGTGGATGGGTTTCAGCAGTTTGTGCTATTGGGAGGTGAGTGGAGATGCTGAGGATGGGTTTCTGCAGGTTGTGTTATTGGAAGTTGAGTGGAGATGCTGAGGATGGGTTTCTGCAGGCTGTGTTATTGGGGGGTGGGTGGAGATGCTGAGGATGGGTTTCTGCAGGTTGTGTTATTGGGAGATGAGTGGAAATGCTGAGAATGTGTAACTGCAGGTTGTGTTCTTGGGAGGTTAGGGAAGATGCTGAGGATGGGTTTCTGAAGGTTGTGTTATTGGGAGGCGAGTGGAGATGCAGAGGATGGGTTTCTGCAGGTTGTGTTATAGTAAGGTTTGTGAAGATGCTGAGGATGGGTTTCTGCAGGTTGTGTTATTGGAAGGTTAGTGGAGATGCTGAGTATGGGTTTCTGCAGGTTGTGTTATTGGAAGATTTTTGAAGATGCTGATGATGGGGTTCTGCAGGTTGTGTTATTGGGAGGTTAGTGTAGATGCTGATGATGGGTTTCTGCAGGTTGTGTTATTGGGCGGTTTGGGAAGAAGCTGAGGATGGGTTTCTGCAGGTTGTGTTATTGGGAGATGAGTGGAAATGCTGAGAATGGGTTTCTGCAGGTTGTGTTATTGGGAGGTGTGTGGAGATGCTGAGGACGGGTTTCTGCAGGTTGTGTTATTGGGACGTGAGTGGAGATGCTGAGGATGGATTTCTGCAGGTTGTGTTATTGGGAGGTGAGTGAAGATGCTGAGGATGGGTTTCTGCAGGTTGTGTTATTGGGAGGTGAGTGGAGATGCTGAGGATGGATTTCTGTAGGTTGTGTTATTGGAATGTGAGTGAAGATGCTGAGGATGGATTTCTGCAGGTTGTGTTATTGGGAGGTGAGTGAAGATGCTGAGGATGGGTTTCTGCAGGTTGTGTTATTGGGAGGTGAGTGGAGATGCTGAGGATGGATTTCTGTAGGTTGTGTTATTGGAATGTGAGTGAAGATGCAGAGGATGGATTTCTGCAGGTTGTGTTATTGGGAGGTGAGTGAAGATGCTGAGGATGGGTTTCTGCAGGTTGTGTTATTGGGAGGTGAGTGGAGATGCTGAGGATGGGTTTCTGCAGGTTGTGTTATTGGGAGGTGAGTGAAGATGCTGAGGATGGGTTTCTGCAGGTTGTGTTATTGGAAGGTGAGTGGAGATGCTGAGGATGGTTTTCTGCAGGTTGTGTTATTGGGAGGTTAGTGAAGATGCTGAGAATGGGTTTCTGCAGGTTGTGTTATTGGAAGGTGAGTGGAGATGCTGAGGATGGGTTTCTGCAGGTTGTGTTATTGGGAGGTGAGTGAAGATGCTGAGAATGGGTTTCTGCAGGTTGTGTTATTGGGAGGTTAGTGAAGATGCTGAGAATGGGTTTCTGCAGGTTGTGTTATTGGAAGGTGAGTGGGGATGCTGAGGATGGGTTTCTGCAGGTTGTGTTATTGGGAGGTGAGTGAAGATGCTGAGAATGGGTTTCTGCAGGTTGTGTTATTGGGAGGTGAGTGGAGATGCTGAGAATGGGTTTCTGCAGGTTGTGTTATTGGGAGGTTAGTGAAGATGCTGAGGATGGGTTTCTGCAGGTTGTGTTATTGGGAGGTTAGGGAAGGTGCTTAGGATTGCTTTCTGCAGGTTGTTTTTTTTGGGACGTAAGTGGAAATGCTGAGGATGGGTTTCTGCAGGTTGTGTTATTGGGAGGTTAGTGGAGATGCTGAGGATGGGTTTCTGCAGGTTGTGTTATTGGCAGGTGAGTGAAGATGCTGAGAATGGGTTTCTGCAGGTTGAGTTATTGGAAGGATAGTGGAGATGCTGAGGATGGGTTTCTGCAGGTTGTGGTATTGGGAGGTTAGTGGAGATGCTGAGGATGGGTTTCTGCAGGTTGTGTTATTGGGAGGTTAGTGGAGATGCTGAGGATGGATTTCTGTAGGTTGTGTTATTGGGAGGTGAGTGGAGATGCTGAGGATGGGTTTCTGCAGGTTGTGGTATTGGGAGGTTAGTGGAGATGCTGAGGATGGGTTTCTGCAGGTTGTGTTATTGGAAGGTGAGTGGAGATGCTGAGGATGGGTTTCTGCAGGTTTTGTTATTGGGAGGTGAGTGAAGATGCTGAGGAGGCGTTTCTGCAGGTTGTGTTCTTGGGAGGTGAGTGAAGATGCTGAGGATGTGTTTCTGCAGTTTGTGTTATTGGAAGGTGAGTGGAGTTGCTGAGGATGGGTTTCTGCAGGTTGTGTTATGGGAAGGTGAGTGAAGAAGCTGAGGATGGGTTTCTGCAGGTTGTGTTATTGGGAGGTGAGTGAAGATGCTGAGGATGGGTTTCTGCAGGTTGTGTTATTGGGAGGTGAGTGAAGATGCTGAGGATGGGTTTCTGCAGGTTGTGGTATTGTGAGGTTAGTGAAGATGCTGAGGATGGGTTTCTGCAGGTTGTGTTATTGGGAGGTTAGTGGAGTTGCTGAGGATGGGTTTCTGCAGGTTGTGTTATTGGGAGGTGAGTGAAGATGCTGAGAATGGGTTTCTGCAGGTTGTGTTATTGGGAGGCGAGCGGAGATGCTGAGGATGGGTTTCTGCAGGTTGTGTTATTGGGAGGTGAGTGAAGATGCTGAGAATGGGTTTCTGCAGGTTGAGTTATTGGAAGGATCGTGGAGATGCGGAGGATGGGTTTCTGCAGGTTGTGTTATTGGGAGGTGAGTGCAGGTGCTGAGGATGGGTTTCTGCAGGTCGTGTTATTGGAAGGTGAGTGGAGATGCTGAGGATGGGTTTCTGCAGGTTGTGTTATTGGGAGGTTAGTGAAGATGCTGAGAATGGGTTTCTGCAGGTTGTGTTATTGGAAGGTGAGTTGAGATGCTGAGGATGGGTTTCTGCAGGTTGTGTTATTGGGAGGTGAGTGATGATGCTGAGAATGGGTTTCTGCAGGTTGTGTTATTGGGAGGTTAGTGAAGATGCTGAGAATGGGTTTCTGCAGGTTGTGTTATTGGAAGGTGAGTGGAGATGCTGAGGATGGGTTTCTGCAGGTTGTGTTATTGGGAGGTGAGTGAAGATGCTGAGAATGGGTTTCTGCAGGTTGTGTTATTGGGAGGTTAGGGAAGGTGCTGAGGATTGCTTTCTGCAGGTTGTGTTATTGGGACGTAAGTGGAAATGCTGAGGATGGGTTTCTGCAGGTTGTGTTATTGGGAGGTTAGTGGAGATGCTGAGGATGGGTTTCTGCAGGTTGTGTTATTGGGAGGTGAGTGAAGATGCTGAGAATGGGTTTCTGCAGGTTGAGTTATTGGAAGGATCGTGGAGATGCGGAGGATGGGTTTCTGCAGGTTGTGTTATTGGGAGGTGAGTGCAGGTGCTGAGGATGGGTTTCTGCAGGTCGTGTTATTGGAAGGTGAGTGGAGATGCTGAGGATGGGTTTCTGCAGGTTGTGTTATTGGGAGGTTAGTGAAGATGCTGAGAATGGGTTTCTGCAGGTTGTGTTATTGGAAGGTGAGTTGAGATGCTGAGGATGGGTTTCTGCAGGTTGTGTTATTGGGAGGTGAGTGATGATGCTGAGAATGGGTTTCTGCAGGTTGTGTTATTGGGAGGTTAGTGAAGATGCTGAGAATGGGTTTCTGCAGGTTGTGTTATTGGAAGGTGAGTGGAGATGCTGAGGATGGGTTTCTGCAGGTTGTGTTATTGGGAGGTGAGTGAAGATGCTGAGAATGGGTTTCTGCAGGTTGTGTTATTGGGAGGTTAGGGAAGGTGCTGAGGATTGCTTTCTGCAGGTTGTGTTATTGGGACGTAAGTGGAAATGCTGAGGATGGGTTTCTGCAGGTTGTGTTATTGGGAGGTTAGTGGAGATGCTGAGGATGGGTTTCTGCAGGTTGTGTTATTGGGAGGTGAGTGAAGATGCTGAGAATGGGTTTCTGCAGGTTGAGTTATTGGAAGGATAGTGGAGATGCGGAGGATGGGTTTCTGCAGGTTGTGTTATTGGGAGGTGAGTGCAGGTGCTGAGGATGACGAATGTGATATAAAATAGTTACTTTAGAGTTACTAGTTAATGTAATGTAGAAATAAGCCACTTTGATTTTTCCAGTTAGGGACAAAGGAATTTGAGACCGCATGGAAAAAGCAGGAAGAGGTGTGTCTATGAGGGTGATGCTTCATTGATAGGGGCCAGAGAAAGGGATTGGAAGTGAGCCAATCAGAATAGATCGAACAGGTCAGGAGGGACCTAGGCTGACCTATGTCCGTCGAGTATGTGAAACTTGATACCATTTGAACTGATTTTGCAGAGATCCCTTTGTCTGGTAGTTCAGTCGTTTTCTGGAGTGTAAGAGGCAGGACGTCCTGTTACATTCTGTAAGATGATTAAGCTTGCAAGCTAAATAAATAACTTCTGTTTACGTGCGAATCCGTCTCAACTTTTATTGAGGCCAGACTGACAGAGAAAGAAAATAGGAGATCAACATTTGGTGCCGAAAACCGGGATTTCTCTGGGCGATCCTGTTCCAACTGCGAAATCAGAATTAGACTGATTATGAACAGGAGGACGGGAACAAAGGGCCCTCAATGTAGAAATGGAAAACGACCAGCATTGATTGTTCCTCTCTTCTTATCGTCTGATTAGTCTGGTCACTCGCGGTTGGCACAGAAAGACCGCCTCGACGAAATCACAGGTCAGTCTGGGGATTAGCACTTTAATTGATGGGATTTCATATTGTTGTTTCGGCTTGGGTTAGGGTTTTGGGCTGATGTGACTTTAAATAATAAAGGTTCAGTCTATTATTGGGGTTCAGAGGCTGATGTGACTTTAAATAATAAAGGTTCAGTCTATTATTGGGGTTCAGAGGCTGATGTGACTTTAAATAATAAAGGTTCAGTCTATTATTGGGGTTCAGAGGCTGATGTGACTTTAAATAATAAAGGTTCAGTCTATTATCGGGGTTCAGAGGCTGATGTGACTTAAATAAATGGGGGTTCAGTCCAGTATAACTGTTTTTAAATCTGAAGATGGTTCAACTCTATGTGTGAGTGTTTTAAATATATAGTTGATTAAGCTAAAATTGTCTCCTTGGACTGTAAAGTTCCGAGGTCTAGTTGAGATTGTGAGGTTGAAGCAGAAGTCTCTCAAAGGGTTAACAGCAGCAGGCGGAGTTGAAAACAGACAGTGCTTCTCACTCAGGCCTTGAGATAACAGTCTGCAGTGTAATCGGATACCTTTCCTTTGAGTCAGTGAACACCAGCAAAGTTACGTTTTGAATTAATTAAAGGAAACCAGTGGGTTTCTCCACCTCTTTGATAAAAGTTATTATTTTCGAAAGCAATTGATTGAAATTGCCAGAATCTTAAGTTTTACTTACTTGAAATAAGGTTTATCTCATTTTATCTGGAGATTAATAGAAACTTAAAGAAGATCATGGACACCATTTTAAAAAGTGTCAATCTGGAAATTATAGTTGATTTTGCTAATACTTATGTGTATGTAAAAGAAAAAAAACTTGTTAAAAGAAAAATTGTTAAGATAAAGAAATAATTAAGTTGTAAATGTTATACAAGTTTGTGTTAAGCAAATTGTAAATTTAGTTCTGAGTTGAGATCAGAGCTAAGCTTGCAAGTTGCAGTAATTCAATTTGAATTTTCAAACATTTTTAAGTTTTAAAAAAAAAAAGAGAGCAAATAGAGAAAAGAAGGACACAGATCTTGAATGCGTTGAATAGCACATTTCAAAGGCCCATAAATCTTTCTGTTATCTTAGACCTAAAACCTAGGAAGATTGATTAGCCATAGGAATGTCTGGGGCGTTTTAATGAAATCTACCGGGGGCAGTCAGGCGATTTGCTGTATCAAAATGGTCAGAATTCCCCTCAATACTGTGCTATGTTAATGCATTGCCTACCACCTTCTGTGGTTACTGCTGTGAAATGTAATAACATGAATTGGACAGAGAACGACCCTTCCCAGATGGCAAGGGCAGTCAGATTTTACTGGAAGGAGGGTGTAGGCCAAGAAGGAGGCTCAGTTACAAAGGTTAAGACTGAGTATGTAATGAAAAAGGATGATCTGCGATCCCAACAAGCGGCAGAAATGGTAGTTTACCAGCAGGAGCTCCAATATAGTGACTTTGGGTGGGTGGATCAGCGAAGAGGAGGATGAGACAACAGTGCTATATTTCTATCACCCCCCAGTGGTGGACGTTAGACATTGAACAGCCACTATCACTGCATCACGTTACCCTGGCCTATGACAGAACTGGACGAAACAGGGAGTTGGAGGACAAATACTGGCCATTACTTGAGACCGAATGGCCAGTCAAGGTTACAGCCACAGTCACGGGAAAAGAAGGTACAGCCTGATGTTAGAAGGTACAGCCGATTTTGTTACAATATCACCACATTTATGGCCACAGTCAGCTTCGGTAAGCCCTCATATTACACGTCAGGTCCATGACCAGTACCATGCCAGGGATATGGGGCGAATGGTCAGCATCTTACCGCAGCTCGTCAGAATAGGTATGAGATATACCTTTTGAACAATCCACGTCTGACATTTAAATACTGTACCACTATCAATCCAGCCTGTTTTCTTAGTGGTCCCCCTGTCCATGAAGACGCACCTGGCCACGACTGTTTAGCCTTGATTCAGGAAACTACCACAATAAGGGGCGATTTGAGTGACATTTCGTCAGAACAACCTGACATGATTATGTGTGGTCAAATATCCCACCGGGGTTTAGTTAATGACCTACTGCAGGCCCTCCTTCTGCCAGCGCAGATTTCCGTTATTAAATGCGCTGCCCACACGAATGGTACAACCCCAGTTGACGTTGGTAATGAACGAGCAGATCGTGCAGCGCGCACAGCCGCGCAAATTCAGCAAGTGATGGTGCCTAAAATGTTAAGTCAGACTAAACGATCTACTATGAATGTGTCTGCTTCTGACAAGCCAATGCCAACCATCCAAGACGTCATAAGGTTACAGGAGGACGCTCCTGAGAGTGATAAACAAATGTGGAAACGGTTAGGTTGTACATATGATTCTGGTTCCTCTTTATGGACCACGCCTGCACATCAGACTTGTATGTCTGATGTGCTGGCTTTATGGGTCATCGAATGTGTACACTTTGCAACTCATTGTGGGGCTCGGGGGACTAGTGATTTGTTGCTGGACACTTGGTGGCACCCTAAAATGCAGGGGTTGGCCCAAAGTATCAGTAATCGGTGTTTGATTTGTCAGCAATATAACACCGGAAAAGGTATCCCTTGTGGGAAGGGGCAAACCCCGTTGCCCAGTGGTCCCTTTGAGACGCTCCAAATGGATTACATTGAGTTGGAAAGGTGTCAATGTTATAAATATGTTTTGGTCATTGTGGATGTGTTCAGCAGATGGGTTGAGGCGTATCCGACTATCTATAGTAAAGCTTCTACTGTGGTTAAAGTCTTGATGAGGGAAATCATTCCCCGGTACGGTATACCAGCTCAGTTAAGTTCTGATAATGGGCCTCATTTTATTGGACAAATTAACAAGGAGTTTTGCTCCCAGTTGGGCATACGCCAGCAGTTACACTGTGCTTACAGACCGCAGGCAGCCGGGGTGGTTGAAAGACACAATCAGACCCTCAAAACTAAATTGGCTAAATTAAGAGCAGACACGGGACTGACATGGCTTAAGTTGCTCCCCGTTGCCCTCTTCCAGCTGCGGGTTACACCTGCGGGACCGGTCCGGCTTTCTCCCGCCGAGATTCTTTATGGCAGGCCTCTTAGAACTCCCTGGAGCCTGCAGGTTCCCAGACTGCTTCAGTTTCATCAGATGACTGAAGAAATGACCACCTATGTTCTGGCCCTTACGCAAGTGCTCAAGGAACTCCATGGCCAGGTCCGCGCGGCTCACCAGCCATTGCCCCAGTACCTAGCTCACTTTCAGTCCAGCCCGGTAGTTATGTAATGGTCAAAAAATTGGACTAGGAAGGGGTCAGAGCCACGATGGGACGGGCCCTTCCAAGTTCTCCTTACCACCCCCACAGCAGTTAAAGTGGAGGGGCGAAGTGCTTGGGTCCACCTACATCACTGTACATTGAGTCCATCTCCACTACTGTAAAAGGTCGGATACTAACCTGCCTCCCTTCTCCAGTGCTATTTTACAGGTGTGGAGCATGATGGAGTGGCTACGCATCGTCTGTCTGATATTTGGCCTCACTTCGCTTGGCGTGTTATTGGCGATGGACATGGAAAAGGGGAATATTATGTATCTGTGTAGCCCCAACCAATCTACAAGGATACATCACCTATGCACAGGTGATGTTCTTCACTGCCCCCATATACGAGGACATGGTATCGACTCATGGAAGGTCATCAAAGTTAAGGAGAATGCGGGAGTCATGAAGCAGCTGCACCGGTCCCGGCGATGGGAAGGGAACATTCTATGGACCATTGCCTTGTTTTTGGAATACATGTAAATTTGATTTTGGATGTGTTAAAAGTGGTACAATAAAGGTAACATCAGGCTGTCAGAAGAGTGTAGGAAGAGACCATGAGAAAGAGAAAGGGACTAGAGAGAGGACGGGGCGTGTGAGAAGGGAAGTACAGCTAGAACGTAGGTTACCGGGAGATACACTTAAGTTAATTAAAGGCCAAACTGAGGAAAACCCGGGTAGTATGAATCTCTTCTACCAGATTCACCACCGTCTGTATGGCCAGGGACGGGTTGTCTGCTAGCCGAACCCCGCAGCGGTGTCTAGGTTATTTTCTGTTTCACCGCTTTGGGGCACTCCCCAAACGGTGGTTCATTGTCAGCGTTCCGAGCCATTGCCCGAGCAAGTCACTCTTCCTTACGATCCGGATTCAGCACCACCGGCTATTTGCCTTCCCCTTCCTCGGGGTAATCCCCACTCACAGTACGATAGGCTGCGACGGTGGAGGGCGTACATACCTAGCCACTTCACTCCCAATAGGGATTCCCGGTCGTACGAGAATTGCTTCAGCAGTGAAGGATACGGCTGTTTGCTGGTAGAGGTGGACACAAATATAACATGTCTGTTTCCCACCTGTACGGACAGGAGGTGCCATATCACCCAGGCGTCTGGCCAATGCGTTTGTTACAACATCACTTGCGTTCCATTGAACGCTGGCCTCCAGCTCCTTTGTGGCTGGGCGAATGTCTCTCATATCACTGTTGGGAATAGGGCTTTCTGCATTGCTGGGCGGCCCGAATGGGCATTTCAAAATTGGATAAACTGGGCTACTGGGAGGTCCTTACGCAACCGATATGCTGATTGTGATGCTAGTCTCCACACGGAACAAGGATACTACTTTTTATTTAATGGTACGGCGACCAACGTTTTGTCACCCCATTTCCCCGCCGAATTGCTATTGGGACTCTCGTCCCTACCACAGTCCCCTGCCCTTCGGCGTGGAACCTGCATAATCAGTTAGCACGCCGGGCAGTCTCTGCTGAATTTTGCGAGAACTGGAAAAAACCTCAGGTTCTCGCACCCAACCGGGGCCACTCAGCCGGGTGGGGCATTCTGAGCGTATTGACACTGGGAGGTGTGGGGGGTTCCTTGGCTGTTAGTGATCGGAATTATTTTATTTGCGGCCTTACCATCTTGGGAAATGAAACCTTGGGAGCCCTCGGGGCAATAACTAAAGAGTTGTCTCAGCTACGGTTGTTTGCAATGCAGAACCGGTATGCTCTTGACTATCTTCTGGCCCGTGAGGGTGGGGTATGCACCATAGTACAGGGCAAGTGTATCATGGGAGTTCAGGACTTGACCGCTAACATTACTACATTTATGGATCGCATACGGGATCACTTGGATGGGATGCAGGATCCTGACTCTTGGGGTAACTGGGGATCTGGAGGATGGAAGGACTGGTTGATAAATATGGCCATGTATCTAGTGGTAGCTATCGGCTGCATCTTTGTGGGCCTGGCCATCCTTAAATGTGTGATGGGTAGAATGCGGGGTGCACTGGATCAGATCACCGCCCCAATCACCGAGAAAAAAAATTTAACTGTTAAAATCCATGAGGGTGAGGCAGATGAAGGGGGGCTAAGACAGGAATTGGAAATGCAGCGACGGATCTTTTTAGATGAGGAACCGTACCTATAGATTGGATAGTTCGGTTATCATGGAATGATAAAAGGAGGGAATGACGAATGTGATATAAAATAGTTACTTTAGAGTTACTAGTTAATGTAATGTAGAAATAAGCCACTTTGATTCTTGCAGTTAGGGACAAAGGAATTTGAGACCGCATGGAAAAAGCAGGAAGAGGTGGGTCTATGAGAGTGATGCTGCATTGATAGGGGCCAGAGAAAGGGATTGGAAGTGAGCCAATCAGAATAGATCGAACAGGTCAGGAGGGACATAGGCTGACCTATGTCCGTCGAGTATGTGAAACTTGATACCATTTGAATTGATTTTGCAGAGATCCCTTTGTCTTTTAGTTCAGTCGTTTTCTGGAGTGTAAGAAGCTGGATGTCTCTTACATTTCTGTAAGATGATTCAAGCTTGCAAGCTAAATAAATAACTTCTGTTTACGTGCGAATCCGTCTCAACTTTTATTGAGGCCAGACTGACAGAGAAAGAAATTTGGAGATCTACAGTATATCTTTATTTACAGTGGTCCCTGGGCAGTATGTCATTATTCACAGTGGTCCCTGGGCAGAATGTCATTATTTACTGTGGTCCCTGGGCAGTATGTCATTATTTACAGTGGTCCCTGGGTAGTATATCTTTATTTGCAGTGGTCGCTGGGCAGTATGTCATTATTTACAGTGGTCCCTGGGCAGTATATCATTATTTACAGTGGTCCCTGGGCAGTATGTCATTATTTACCGTGATCCCTGGGTAGTATATCATTATTTACCGTGATCCCTGGATTGTATCTCATTATTTACAGTGGACTCTGGATGGTGTATCTTTAATTACCGTGGTCCCTCAGTAGTGTATCTTTATTTAGAGTTGTCACTGGATAGTATATCATTATTTACTGTAGTCCATGGGCAGAATATCATTATTTACAGTGGTCCCTGTGCAGCATATCTTTATCTACCGCGATCCCATGGCAAAATATCATTATTTACAGTGGTCCCATGGTAAAATATCATTATTTACAGTGGTCCCTGGGTAGAATATCATTATTTACAGTGGTCCCTGGGTAGAATATCATTATTTACAGTGGTCCCTGGGTAGTATATCATTATTTACAGTGGTCCCTGTGCAGCATATATTTATCTACCGCGATCCCATGGCAAAATATCATTATTTACAGTGGTCCCATGGTAAAATATCATTATTTACAGTGGTCCCTGGGTAGTGTAACATTATCTACGGTGGTCCCTGGGTTGTATCTCATTACTTCCAGCGTTCCCTGGGTAGAATATCGTTATAAACAGTGGTTCCAGGGTGGCATATCATTATTTACAATGGCCCCTGGGTAGTATAGCATTATTTACAGTGGGCCCCGGGTAGTATTTCATTATTTACAGGGTTCGCTGTTCAGTACATCATTATTTGCAGTGGTCCCTGGATAGTATATCATTATTTACAGTGGTCCCTGGATAGTATATCATTATTTACAGTGTCCCTGGATTAGTATATCATTATTTACAGTGGCTCGTGGATAGGATATCATTATTTACAGTTGTCCCTGGGTAGTATATCATTATTTACAGTGGTCCCTGGATAGTATATCATTATTTACACTTGTCCCTGGGTAGTATATCATTTTCCACAGTGGACCCTGGGCAGTATATCGTTATTTACAGTGGTCCCAAGGTGGTATATCATGATTTACCATGGTACCTGGACAGTATGTCACCAATTATAGTGTGCACTGTGTAGTACATCTTTATTCACATTGGTCCATGGGCAGTATGTCATTATTTACAGTGGTCCCTGGGTAGTATATCATTATTTACAGGGGTCTGGATTGTCTATCATTCTTTACAATGGACTCTGGATGGTGTATCTTTAACTACAGTGGTCCTTCGGTAGTATATCTTTATTTAGAGTTGTCACTGGATAGTATATCATTATTTACTGTGGCCCATGGGTAGAATATCATTATTTACAGTGGTCCCTGTGCAGCATATCTTTATCTACCGCGATCCCATGGTAAAATATCATTATTTACAGTGGTCCCATGGTAAAATATCATTATTTACAGTGGTCTCTGGGTAGAATATCAATATTTACAGTGGTCCCTGGGTAGTGTGACATTATCTACAGTGGTACCTGGGTTGTATCTCATTACTTCCAGCGTTACCTGGGTAGAATATCGTTATAAACAGTGGTTCCAGGGTGGCATATCATTTTTTACAATGGCCCCTGGGTAGTATAGCATTATTTACAGTGGGCCCCGGGTAGTATTTCATTATTGACAGTGTTCCATGTTCAGTACATCATTATTTGCAGTGGTCCCTGGATAGTAAATCCTTATTTACAGTGGTCCCTGGATAGTATAACATTATTTACAGAGTTCCCTGTTCAGTACATCATTATTTGCAGTGGTCCCTGGATAGTATATCCTTATTTACAGTGGTTCCTGTGTAGAATATCATTATTTACAGTGGTCCCTGGGCAGTATATCATAATTTACAGTGGTTCCTGTGTAGAATATCATTATTTACAGTTGTCCCTGGGTAGTATATCATTTTCCACAGTGGTCCCTGGGCAGTATATCGTTATTTACAGTGGTCCCAGTGTGTTATGTCATGATTTACCATGGTACCTGGACAGTATGTCATCAATTATAGTGTGCACGCTGTAGTACATCTTTATTCACAGTGGACCATGGGCAGTATGTCATTATTTTCAGTGGTCCCTGGGTAGTATTTCATTATTTGCAGGGGTCTGGATTGTCTATCATTATTTACAGTTGTCGTTTGGTGATATATAATTATTTGCAGTGGTCTCTGGGCGGTATATCATTATTTATAGTGGTCCCTGGTTAACATATCATTATTTACAGTGGTCCCAGTGTAGTGTAGTATTATTTACAGTGGTCCCAGAGTGATACATCATGATTTACAGTGGTCCCTGGACATTATGTCATCATTTATAGTGTGCCCTGTGTAGTACCTCTTAATTTACAGTGGAGTCTGGAAAGTATTTCATTATTAACAGTCATCCCAGGGTAGTATATCAGTATTTACAGTGGTCTCTGCGAGATATATCATTCTTCACAGAGTGGTCCCTGGGCAGTATATCATTATTTACAGTGGTCCCTGTTTAGAATATCATGAAATACAGTGGTCTCTGAGCAGTATATCATTATTTACAGTGGTCCCTGAGTAGAATATCATTATTTACAATGGTCCCTGGATAGTACATCATTATTGACAGTGGTCCCTGGAGAGAATATCATTATTTACAGTGGTCCCTGGGTAGTATATCATTATTTACAGCGGTCCCCGTTTAGAATATCATGAAATACAGTGGTCTCTGAGCAGTATATCATTATTTACAGTGGTCCCTGAGTAGAATATCATTATTTACAGTGGTCCCTGGGTAGAATATCATTATTTACAATGGTCCCTGGATAGTACATCATTATTTACAGTGGTCCCTGGGTAGCATATCATTATTTACAGTCGGCCTTAGGTAGTATATCATTATTTACAGTGTTCCCTGGGTAGAATATAATTCCTTACAGTGGTCCGTAGGTAGTATACCATTATTTACAGTGTTCCCTGGGTATGATATCATTCTTTACAGTGGTCCCTGGGTAGAATACCATAATTTACATTGGTCCCTGGGTATTATATCATTATCCAAAGTGGTCCCTGGGTAGAACATCATTATTTCAAGTGGTCCATTGGTAGTATATCATTATTTACTGTGGTCCCTGTGCAGTATGTCATTATTTACCGTGGTCCCTGGGTAGAATATCATTTTTTACAGTGGTCCCTGGGTAGTATATCATTATTGTCAGTGGTCCCTCGGTATTATATCATTATTTACGGTGTTCCCTGGGGAGTATATCATTATTTACAGTGGTACCTGGGTAGAATATCATTATTTACAG
Organism: Scyliorhinus torazame; assembly: GCF_047496885.1. Classification (NCBI taxonomy): domain Eukaryota; kingdom Metazoa; phylum Chordata; class Chondrichthyes; order Carcharhiniformes; family Scyliorhinidae; genus Scyliorhinus; species Scyliorhinus torazame. The sequence goes on from NW_027307770.1 coordinate 1,695,311, forward strand.
TGGTCCCTGGGTAGAATATCATTATTTACAGTGGTCCCAGGGTATTATATCATTCTTTGCAGTGGTCCCTGGGTAGAATATTATTATTTACAGTGGTCCCTGGGTATTACATCATTATTTACTGTGGTCCCTGGATGGAATATCATTATTTACTGTGGTCCGTGGGTAGTATGTCATTATTTACTGTGGTGCCTGAGTAGAATATAATTAATTACAGTAGTCGCTGGGTCTTATATCATTATTTACAGTTGTCTCTGGGTTGTATATCCTTATCTTCAATGGTCCCTGGGTATTATATCATTATATACAGTGGTCCCTGGGTAGAATATCATTTTTTACAGGGGTCCCTGGGGAGTATATCATTATTTACAGTGGTCCCTGGGTAGAATATCATTATTGTCAGCGGTCCCCGGGTAGTATATCATTATTTACGGTGGTCTCTGTGTAGTATCTCATTATTTACAGTGGTCCTGAGGAGAATATCATTATTTACAGTGTTCCCTGGGGAGTATATAATTATTTACAGTGGTAACTGGGTAGAATATCATTATTTACAGTGGTCCCTTGGTAGAATATCATTATTTACAGTGGTCCCAGGGTATTATATCATTCATTGCAATGGTCCCTGGGTAGAATATTATTATTTACAGTGGTCTCTGGGTATTACATCATTATTTACAGTGGTCCCTGGATGGAATATCATTATTTACTGTGGTCCCGGGGTAGTATGCCATTATTTACTGTGGTGCCTGAGTAGAATATAATTAATTACAGAGTTCGCTGGGTCTTATATCATTATTTACAGTTGTCTCTGGGTTGTATATCCTTATCTTCAATGGTCCCTGGGTATTATATCATTCTTTACAGTGGTCCCTGGGTAGAATATCACTATTTACAGTGTTCTCTGAGGAGTATATCATTATTTACAGTGGTCCCTGGGTAGAATATTATTATTTACAGTGTTCACTGGGGAGTATATCATTATTTACAGTAGTCCCTGGTAGAATATCATTATTTACAGTGGTCCCTGGGTAGAATATCATTATTTCCAGTGGTCCCAGGGTATTATATCATTCTTTGCAGTGGTCCCTGGGTAGAATATTATTATTTACAGCGATCCCTGGGTATTATATCATTATTTACAGTGGTCCCTGGATGGAATATCATTATTTACTGTGATCCCTGGGTAGTATGTCATTATTTACTGTGGTGCCTGAGTAGAATATAATTAATTACAGAGTTCGCTGGGTCTTATATCATTATTTACAGTTGTCTCTGGGTTGTATATCCTTATCTTCAATGGTCCCTGGGTATTATATCATTATTTACAGTGGTCCCTGGGTAGAATATCATTATTTACAGCGTACTCTGGGTAGAATATCATTATTTACAGTGTTCACTGGGGAGTATAGCATTATTTACAGTGGTCCCTTTGTAGAATATCATTATTGTCAGTGGTCCCTCGGTATTATATCATTATTTACGGTGGTCTCTGTGTAGTATCTCATTATTTACAGTGGTCCCTGGGTAGTATATCATTATTTACAGTGGTCTCTGGGTAATATATCATTATTTACATTGGTCATTGGGTAATGTCTCAATATTTACTGTGGTCCCTGGGAAGTATATCATTATTTACAATGTTCCCTGGGTAGTACATCATTACTTACATTGGCTCCTGGATAGTTTATCAGTATCTACAATGGTCCCTGGGTACCATATCATTAATTACCGTGATCCTTGGTAGTACCTCTTTATTTACAGTGGACTCTGGATGGTGTATCTTTAATTACATTGGTCCGTCGGTAGTATATCTTTATTTACAGTGGTCCCTGGGTAGAATATCATTATTTACAGTGGTCCCTGGGCAGTATATCATTATTTACAGTGGTCCCTGGGTAGAATATCATTATTTACAGTGGTCCCTGTGTAGAATATCACGAAATACAGTCGTCTCTGAGCAGTATGTCATTATTTACAGTGGTCCCTGGATATTATATCATTATTTACAGTGTTCCCTGGGTAGTATACCATAATTTTCAGTGGTTCCTGGCTATTATATCATTATCTACAGTCGTCCCTGGGTAGAATATCATTATTTACAGTGGTCCCCGTGTAGAATATCATTATTTACAGTAGTCACTGGGTATTATATCATTAATTACAGTGGTCCCTGGATGGAATATCATT